>NW_026614295.1:0-115903 GCF_026230105.1 Diorhabda sublineata | reverse complement strand
TAAAACCGTGTTAAGTGTGGCTTCAGGCCGGCAGAGGGCGCTAGTGTCTATAAAACCGTGTTTAGTTTTTCTTCTGGCCGGTAGGATATAAGAACTTGTCGAGGTGTAACATATAAAAGTTGTATGAAATAGTAATAATATCGAAAAAAAAAAACCGTGTCAAGTTTGGCGCCTGGCCGGCAGAGGGCGCTAGTGTCTATAAAACCGTGTTAAGTGTGGCTTCTGGCCGGCAGAGGGCGCTAGTGTCTGTAAATTCGTGTCAAGTTTGGCGTCTGGCCGGCAGAGGGCGCTAGTGTCTATAAAACCGTGTTTAGTTTGTCTTCTGGCCGGCAGGTGGCGCTAGTGTCTATAAAACCGTGTTTAGTTTGTCTCCTGGCCGGCAGGTGGCGCTAGTGTCTATAAAACCGTGTTTAGTTTGTCTTCTGGCCGGCAGAGGGCGCTAGTGTCTATAAAACCGTGTTTAGTTTGTCTTCTGGCCGGCAGGTGGCGCTAGTGTCTATAAAACCGTGATAAGTGTGGCTTCTGGCCGGCAGAGGGCGCTAGTGTCTGTAAATTCGTGTCAAGTTTGGCGTCTGGCTGGCAGAGGGCGCTAGTGTCTATAAAACCGTGTTTAGTTTGTCTTCTGGCCGGCAGGTGGCGCTATTGTCTATAAAACAGTGTTAAGTGTGGCTTCAGGCCGGCAGAGGGCGCTAGTGTCTATAAAATCGTGTTTAGTTTGTCTTCTTGCCGGCAGGTGGCGCTAGTGTCTATAAAACCGTGTTAAGTGTGGCTTCAGGCTGGCAGAGGTCGCTAGTGTCTATAAAACCGTGTTTAGTTTGTCTTCTTGCCGGCAGGTGGCGCTAGTGTCTATAAAACCGTGTTAAGTGTGGCTTCTGGCCGGCAGAGGGCGCTAGTGTCTGTAAATTCGTGTCAAGTTTGGCGTCTGGCTGGCAGAGGGCGCTAGTGTCTATAAAACCGTGTTTAGTTTGTCTTCAGGCCGGCAGAGGGCGCTAGTGTCTATAAAACCGTGTTTAGTTTTTCTTCTGGCCGGTAGGATATAAGAACTTGTCGAGGTGTAACATATAAAAGTTGTATGAAATAGTAATAATGTCGAAAAAAAAAAACCGTGTCAAGTTTGGCGCCTGGCGGGCAGAGGGCGCTAGTGTCTATAAAACCGTGTTTAGTTTGTCTTCTGGCCGGCAGGTGGCGCAAGTGTCTAAAACCGTGTCAAGTTTGGCACCTGGCCATCAGGTGGCGCTAGTGTCTATAAACCCCTGTTAAGTTTGTCTTCTGGCCGGCAGAGGGCGCTAGTGTCAATAAAAGCGTGTCAAGTTTGGCGCCTGGCCGGCAGAGGGCGCTAGTGTCTATAAAACCGTGTTACGTGTGGCTTCTGGCCGGCAGAGGGCGCTAGTGTCTGTAAATTCGTGTCAAGTTTGGCGTCTGGCCGGCAGAGGGCGCTAGTGTCAGTAAATTCGTGTCAAGTTTGGCGTTTGGCCGGCAGAGGGCGCTAGTGTCTATAAACCGTGTTAAGTGTGGCTTCTGGCCGGCAGAGGGCGCTAGTCTCTATAAAACCGTGTTAAGTTTGTCTTCTGGCCGGCAGAGGGCGCTAGTGTCTATAAAACCGTGTTCAGTTTTTCTTCTGGCCGGTAGGATATAAGAACTAGTCGAGGTGTAACATATAAAAGTTGTATGAAATAGTAATAATATCGAAAAAAAAAAAAAACCGTGTCAAGTTTGGCGTCTGGCCGGCAGAGGGCGCTAGTGTCTATAAAATCGTGTTAAGTGTGGCTTCTGGCCGGCAGGTGGCGCTAGTGTCTGTAAATTCGTGTCAAGTTTGGCGCCTGGCCGGCAGAGGGCGCTAGTGTCTATAAAACCGTGTTACGTGTGGCTTCTGGCCGGCAGAGGGCGCTAGTGTCTGTAAATTCGTGTCAAGTTTGGCGTCTGGCCGGCAGAGGGCGCTAGTGTCAGTAAATTCGTGTCAAGTTTGGCGTTTGGCCGGCAGAGGCCGCTAGTGTCTATAAAACCGTGTCAAGTTTGGCGCCTGGCCGGCAGAGGGCGCTAGTGTCTATAAACCGTGTTAAGTGTGGCTTCTGGCCGGCAGAGGGCGCTAGTGTCTATAAAACCGTGTTAAGTTTGTCTTCTGGCCGGCAGAGGGCGCTAGTGTCTATAAAACCGTGTTTAGTTTTTCTTCTGGCCGGTAGGATATAAGAACTAGTCGAGGTGTAACATATAAAAGTTGTATGAAATAGTAATAATATCGAAAAAAAAAAACCGTGTCAAGTTTGGCGCCTGGCCGGCAGAGGGCGCTAGTGTCTATAAGACCGTGTCAAGTTTGGCGTCTGGCCGGCAGAGGGCGCTAGTGTCTATAAAATCGTGTTAAGTGTGGCTTCTGGCCGGCAGGTGGCGCTAGTGTCTGTAAATTCGTGTCAAGTTTGGCGTCTGGCCGGCAGAGGGCGCTAGTGTCTATAAAACCGTGTTAAGTGTGGCTTCTGGCCGGCAGGTGGCGCTAGTGTCTGTAAATTCGTGTCAAGTTTGGCGCCTGGCCGGCAGAGGGCGCTAGTGTCTATAAAACCGTGTTTAGTTTGTCTTCTGGCCGGCAGAGGGCGCTAGTGTCTGTAAATTCGTGTCAAGTTTGGCGTCTGGCTGGCAGAGGGCGCTAGTGTCTATAAAACCGTGTTTAGTTTGTCTTCTGGCCGGCAGGTGGCGCTAGTGCCTATAAAACCGTGTTAAGTGTGGCTTCTGGCCGGCAGAGGGCGCTAGTTTGTCTTCTGGCCGGTAGGATATAAGAATTTGTCGAAAAAGATGAATTGTGAAAATTGAATGGATATGTTTTGTATGTAGAAGCCGTTCGAGGTGTGTTATATAAAAGTTTTATGAAGATGTTAATAATGACGAAAAGAAAACAAGTATTATGAAATTAGATCCCTCTCTATCTAGGAACTTGATGAAAAAAATGAATTGTGAAAATTCAATGGATATATGTTCTGGATGTCTCTACATCCGTCCGAGGTGTTTTATATAAAAGTGTTGTGAAAATAGTAATGGCCACAGAAAAATAACTAACCTTAACGGAAAAATGGTATATGAATTTGTAATGGAAAAATAGGAACCATCGATACGACAAATGAGCTTACGAATGACTAAAAAAACTTATATAAAAAGTTTAACCGAAAAATTGTGTTATGAATCAATGAATAAAATAGAAGCCGTAACAATATTGGAAAATGTAATATTAACGGTAAAAGATGTATATAGAAAGTTGAAACGAAAAAAAGTGTGTGAAAAATGGAATTCTATAGTGTCTATAAAACCGTGTTAAGTGTGGCTTCAGGCCGGCAGAGGGCGCTAGTGTCTATAAAACCGTGTTTAGTTTTTCTTCTGGCCGGTAGGATATAAGAACTTGTCGAGGTGTAACATATGAAAGTTGTATGAAATAGTAATAATATCGAAAAAAAAAACCGTGTCAAGTTTGGCGCCTGGCCGGCAGAGGGCGCTAGTGTCTATAAAACCGTGTTAAGTGTGGCTTCTGGCCGGCAGAGGGCGCTAGTGTCTGTAAATTCGTGTCAAGTTTGGCGTCTGGCCGGCAGAGGGCGCTAGTGTCTATAAAACCGTGTTTAGTTTGTCTTCTGGCCGGCAGGTGGCGCTAGTGTCTATAAAACCGTGTTTAGTTTGTCTTCTGGCCGGCAGGTGGCGCTAGTGTCTATAAAACCGTGTTTAGTTTGTCTTCTGGCCGGCAGGTGGCGCTAGTGTCTATAAAACCGTGTTAAGTGTGGCTTCAGGCCGGCAGAGGGCGCTAGTGTCTATAAAACCGTGTTTAGTTTTTCTTCTGGCCGGTAGGATATAAGAACTTGTCGAGGTGTAACATATAAAAGTTGTATGAAATAGTAATAATATCGAAAAAAAAAAACCGTGTCAAGTTTGGCGCCTGGCCGGCAGAGGGCGCTAGTGTCTATAAAACCGTGTTAAGTGTGGCTTCTGGCCGGCAGAGGGCGCTAGTGTCTGTAAATTCGTGTCAAGTTTGGCGTCTGGCCGGCAGAGGGCGCTAGTGTCTATAAAACCGTGTTTAGTTTGTCTTCTGGCCGGCAGGTGGCGCTAGTGTCTATAAAACCGTGTTTAGTTTGTCTTCTGGCCGGCAGGTGGCGCTAGTGTCTATAAAACCGTGTTTAGTTTGTCTTCTGGCCGGCAGAGGGCGCTAGTGTCTATAAAACCGTGTTTAGTTTGTCTTCTGGCCGGCAGGTGGCGCTAGTGTCTATAAAACCGTGTTAAGTGTGGCTTCTGGCCGGCAGAGGGCGCTAGTGTCTGTAAATTCGTGTCAAGTTTGGCGTCTGGCTGGCAGAGGGCGCTAGTGTCTATAAAACCGTGTTTAGTTTGTCTTCTGGCCGGCAGGTGGCGCTATTGTCTATAAAACCGTGTTAAGTGTGGCTTCAGGCCGGCAGAGGGCGCTAGTGTCTATAAAATCGTGTTTAGTTTGTCTTCTTGCCGGCAGGTGGCGCTAGTGTCTATAAAACCGTGTTAAGTGTGGCTTCAGGCTGGCAGAGGTCGCTAGTGTCTATAAAACCGTGTTTAGTTTGTCTTCTTGCCGGCAGGTGGCGCTAGTGTCTATAAAACCGTGTTAAGTGTGGCTTCTGGCCGGCAGAGGGCGCTAGTGTCTGTAAATTCGTGTCAAGTTTGGCGTCTGGCTGGCAGAGGGCGCTAGTGTCTATAAAACCGTGTTTAGTTTGTCTTCAGGCCGGCAGAGGGCGCTAGTGTCTATAAAACCGTGTCAAGTTTGGCGCCTGGCCGGCAGAGGGCGCTAGTGTCTATAAAACCGTGTTTAGTTTGTCTTCTGGCCGGCAGGTGGCGCTAGTGTTTATAAAACCGTGTCAAGTTTGGCGCCTGGCCATCAGGTGGCGCTAGTGTCTATAAACCCGTGTTAAGTTTGTCTTCTGGCCGGCAGAGGGCGCTAGTGTCTATAAAACCGTGTCAAGTTTGGCGCCTGGCCGGCAGAGGGCGCTAGTGTCTATAAAACCGTGTTACGTGTGGCTTCTGGCCGGCAGAGGGCGCTAGTGTCTGTAAATTCGTGTCAAGTTTGGCGTCTGGCCGGCAGAGGGCGCTAGTGTCAGTAAATTCGTGTCAAGTTTGGCGTTTGGCCGGCAGAGGCCGCTAGTGTCTATAAAACCGTGTCAAGTTTGGCGCCTGGCCGGCAGAGGGCGCTAGTGTCTATAAACCGTGTTAAGTGTGGCTTCTGGCCGGCAGAGGGCGCTAGTGTCTATAAAACCGTGTTAAGTTTGTCTTCTGGCCGGCAGAGGGCGCTAGTGTCTATAAAACCGTGTTTAGTTTTTCTTCTGGCCGGTAGGATATAAGAACTAGTCGAGGTGTAACATATAAAAGTTGTATGAAATAGTAATAATATCGAAAAAAAAAAAACCGTGTCAAGTTTGGCGCCTGGCCGGCAGAGGGCGCTAGTGTCTATAAAACCGTGTCAAGTTTGGCGTCTGGCCGGCAGAGGGCGCTAGTGTCTATAAAATCGTGTTAAGTGTGGCTTCTGGCCGGCAGGTGGCGCTAGTGTCTGTAAATTCGTGTCAAGTTTGGCGCCTGGCCGGCAGAGGGCGCTAGTGTCTATAAAACCGTGTTTAGTTCGTCTTCTGGCTGGCAGAGGGCGCTAGTGTCTATAAAACCGTGTTAAGTGTGGCTTCAGGCCGGCAGAGGGCGCTAGTGTCTATAAAACCGTGTTTAGTTTTTCTTCTGGCCGGTAGGATATAAGAACTTGTCGAGGTGTAACATATAAAAGTTGTATGAAATAGTAATAATATCGAAAAAAAAAAAAACGTGTCAAGTTTGGCGCCTGGCCGGCAGAGGGCGCTAGTGTCTGTAAATTCGTGTCAAGTTTGGTGTCTGGCCGGCAGAGGGCGCTAGTGTCAATAAAACCGTGTTAAGTGTGGCTTCTGGCCGGCAGAGGGCGCTAGTGTCTCTAAATTCGTGTCAAGTTTGGCGTCTGGCCGGCAGAGGGCGCTAGTGTCTATAAAACCGTGTTTAGTTTGTCTTCTGGCCGGCAGGTGGCGCTAGTGTCTATAAAACCGTGTTTAGTTTGTCTTCTGTCCGGCAGGTGGCGCTAGTGTCTATAAAACCGTGTTTAGTTTGTCTTCTGGCCGGCAGAGGGCGCTAGTGTCTATAAAACCGTGTTTAGTTTGTCTTCTGGCCGGCAGGTGGCGCTAGTGTCTATAAAACCGTGTTAAGTGTGGCTTCTGGCCGGCAGAGGGCGCTAGTGTCTGTAAATTCGTGTCAAGTTTGGCGTCTGGCTGGCAGAGGGCGCTAGTGTCTATAAAACCGTGTTTAGTTTGTCTTCTGGCCGGCAGGTGGCGCTATTGTCTATAAAACCGTGTTAAGTGTGGCTTCAGGCCGGCAGAGGGCGCTAGTGTCTATAAAATCGTGTTTAGTTTGTCTTCTTGCCGGCAGGTGGCGCTAGTGTCTATAAAACCGTGTTAAGTGTGGCTTCAGGCTGGCAGAGGTCGCTAGTGTCTATAAAACCGTGTTTAGTTTGTCTTCTTGCCGGCAGGTGGCGCTAGTGTCTATAAAACCGTGTTAAGTGTGGCTTCTGGCCGGCAGAGGGCGCTAGTGTCTATAAAACCGTGTTAAGTGTGGCTTCTGGCCGGCAGGTGGCGCTAGTGTCTGTAAATTCGTGTCAAGTTTGGCGTCTGGCCGGTAGAGGGCACTAGTGTCTATAAAACCGTGTTAAGTGTGGCTTCTGGCCGGCAGAGGGCGCTAGTGTCTGTAAATTCGTGTCAAGTTTGGCGCCTGGCCGGCAGAGGGCGCTAGTGTCTATAAAACCGTGTTAAGTGTGGCTTCTGGCCGGCAGGTGGCGCTAGTGTCTGTAAATTCGTGTCAAGTTTGGCGCCTGGCCGGCAGAGGGCGCTAGTGTCTATAAAACCGTGTTTAGTTTGTCTTCTGGCCGGCAGAGGGCGCTAGTGTCTATAAAACCGTGTTAAGTGTGGTTCAGGCCGGCAGAGGGCGCTAGTGTCTATAAAACCGTGTCAAGTTTGGCGCCTGGCCGGCAGAGGGCGCTAGTGTCTATAAAACCGTGTTACGTGTGGCTTCTGGCCAGCAGAGGGCGATAGTGTCTGTAAATTCGTGTCAAGTTTGGCGTCTGGCCGGCAGAGGGCGCTAGTGTCAGTAAATTCGTGTCAAGTTTGGCGTTTGGCCGGCAGAGGCCGCTAGTGTCTATAAAACCGTGTCAAGTTTGGCGCCTGGCCGGCAGAGGGCGCTAGTGTCTATAAACCGTGTTAAGTGTGGCTTCTGGCCGGCAGAGGGCGCTAGTGTCTATAAAACCGTGTTAAGTTTGTCTTCTGGCCGGCAGAGGGCGCTAGTGTCTATAAAACCGTGTTTAGTTTTTCTTCTGGCCGGTAGGATATAAGAACTAGTCGAGGTGTAACATATAAAAGTTGTATGAAATAGTAATAATATCGAAAAAAAAAAAAAACCGTGTCAAGTTTGGCGCCTGGCCGGCAGAGGGCGCTAGTGTCTATAAAACCGTGTCAAGTTTGGCGTCTGGCCGGCAGAGGGCGCTAGTGTCTATAAAATCGTGTTAAGTGTGGCTTCTGGCCGGCAGGTGGCGCTAGTGTCTGTAAATTCGTGTCAAGTTTGGCGCCTGGCCGGCAGAGGGCGCTAGTGTCTATAAAACCGTGTTTAGTTCGTCTTCTGGCCGGCAGAGGGCGCTAGTGTCTATAAAACCGTGTTTAGTTTGTCTTCTGGCCGGCAGGTGGCGCTAGTGTCTATAAAACCGTGTTAAGTGTGGCTTCTGGCCGGCAGAGGGCGCTAGTGTCTGTAAATTCGTGTCAAGTTTGGCGTCTGGCTGGCAGAGGGCGCTAGTGTCTATAAAACCGTGTTTAGTTTGTCTTCTGGCCGGCAGGTGGCGCTATTGTCTATAAAAACGTGTTAAGTGTGGCTTCAGGCCGGCAGAGGGCGCTAGTGTCTATAAAATCGTGTTTAGTTTGTCTTCTTGCCGGCAGGTGGCGCTAGTGTCTATAAAACCGTGTTAAGTGTGGCTTCAGACTGGCAGAGGTCGCTAGTGTCTATAAAACCGTGTTTAGTTTGTCTTCTTGCCGGCAGGTGGCGCTAGTGTCTATAAAACCGTGTTAAGTGTGGCTTCTGGCCGGCAGAGGGCGCTAGTGTCTGTAAATTCGTGTCAAGTTTGGCGTCTGGCTGGCAGAGGGAGCTAGTGTCTATAAAACCGTGTTTAGTTTGTCTTCAGGCCGGCAGAGGGCGCTAGTGTCTATAAAACCGTGTTTAGTTTTTCTTCTGGCCGGTAGGATATAAGAACTTGTCGAGGTGTAACATATAAAAGTTGTATGAAATAGTAATAATGTCGAAAAAAAAAACCGTGTCAAGTTTGGCGCCTGGCGGGCAGAGGGCGCTAGTGTCTATAAAACCGTGTTTAGTTTGTCTTCTGGCCGGCAGGTGGCGCTAGTGTCTATAAAACCGTGTCAAGTTTGGCGCCTGGCCGTCAGGTGGCGCTAGTGTCTATAAAACCGTGTTAAGTTTGTCTTCTGGCCGGCAGAGGGCGCTAGTGTCTATAAAACCGTGTCAAGTTTGGCGCCTGGCCGGCAGAGGGCGCTAGTGTCTATAAAACCGTGTTACGTGTGGCTTCTGGCCGGCAGAGGGCGCTAGTGTCAGTAAATTCGTGTCAAGTTTGGCGTTTGGCCGGCAGAGGCCGCTAGTGTCTATAAAACCGTGTCAAGTTTGGCGCCTGGCCGGCAGAGGGCGCTAGTGTCTATAAACCGTGTTAAGTGTGGCTTCTGGCCGGCAGAGGGCGCTAGTGTCTATAAAACCGTGTTAAGTTTGTCTTCTGGCCGGCAGAGGGCGCTAGTGTCTATAAAACCGTGTTTAGTTTTTCTTCTGGCCGGTAGGATATAAGAACTAGTCGAGGTGTAACATATAAAAGTTGTATGAAATAGTAATAATATCGAAAAAAAAAAAACCGTGTCAAGTTTGGCGCCTGGCCGGCAGAGGGCGCTAGTGTCTATAAAACCGTGTCAAGTTTGGCGTCTGGCCGGCAGAGGGCGCTAGTGTCTATAAAATCGTGTTACGTGTGGCTTCTGGCCGGCAGGTGGCGCTAGTGTCTGTAAATTCGTGTCAAGTTTGGCGCCTGGCCGGCAGAGGGCGCTAGTGTCTATAAAACCGTGTTTAGTTCGTCTTCTGGCCGGCAGAGGGCGCTAGTGTCTATAAAACCGTGTTTAGTTTGTCTTCTGGCCGGCAGGTGGCGCTAGTGTCTATAAAACCGTGTTAAGTGTGGCTTCAGGCCGGCAGAGGGCGCTAGTGTCTATAAAACCGTGTTTAGTTTTTCTTCTGGCCGGTAGGATATAAGAACTTGTCGAGGTGTAACATATAAAAGTTGTATGAAATAGTAATAATATCGAAAAAAAAAACCGTGTCAAGTTTGGCGCCTGGCCGGCAGAGGGCGCTAGTGTCTATAAAACCGTGTTAAGTGTGGCTTCTGGCCGGCAGAGGGCGCTAGTGTCTGTAAATTCGTGTCAAGTTTGGCGCCTGGCCGGCAGAGGGCGCTAGTGTCTATAAAACCGTGTTAAGTGTGGCTTCTGGCCGGCAGAGGGCGCTAGTGTCTGTAAATTCGTGTCAAGTTTGGCGTCTGGCCGGCAGAGGGCGCTAGTGTCTATAAAACCGTGTTAAGTGTGGCTTCTGGCCGGCAGACGGCGCTAGTGTCTGTAAATTCGTGTCAAGTTTGGCGTCTGGCCGGCAGAGGGCGCTAGTGTCTATAAAACCGTGTCAAGTGTGGCTTCTGGCCGGCAGAGGGCGCTAGTGTCTGTAAATTCGTGTCAAGTTTGGCGCCTGGCCGGCAGAGGGCGCTAGTGTCTATAAAACCGTGTTTAGTTTGTCTTCTGGCCGGCAGAGGGCGCTAGTGTCTATAAAACCGTGTTTAGTTTGTCTTCTGGCCGGCAGGTGGCGCTAGTGTCTATAAAACCGTGTCAAGTGTGGCTTCTGGCCGGCAGAGGGCGCTAGTGTCTGTAAATTCGTGTCAAGTTTGGCGTCTGGCTGGCAGAGGGCGCTAGTGTCTATAAAACCGTGTTTAGTTTGTCTTCTGGCCGGCAGGTGGCGATAGTGCCTATAAAACCGTGTTAAGTGTGGCTTCTGGCCGGCAGAGGGCGCTAGTTTGTCTTCTGGTCGGTAGGATATAAGAATTTGTCGAAAAAGATGAATTGTGAAAATTGAATGGATATGTTTTGTATGTAGAAGCCGTTCGAGGTGTGTTATATAAAAGTTTTATGAAGATAGTAATAATGATGAAAAAAAAAACAAGTATTATGAAATTAGATCCCTCTCTATCTAGGAACTTGATGAAAAAAATGAATTGTGAAAATTCAATGGATATAGATGTTCTGGATGTCTCTACATCCGTCCGAGGTGTTTTATATAAAAGTGTTGTGAAAATAGTAATGGCCACAGAAAAATAACTAACCTTAACGGAAAAATGGTATATGAATTTGTAATGGAAAAATAGGAACCATCGATACGACAAATGAGCTTACGAATGACTAAAAAAACTTATATAAAAAGTTTAACCGAAAAATTGTGTTATGAATCAATGAATAAAATAGAAGCCGTAACAATATTGGAAAATGTAATATTAACGGTAAAAGATGTATATAGAAAGTTGAAACGAAAAAAAGTGTGTGAAAAATGGAATTCTATAGTGTCTATAAAACCGTGTTAAGTGTGGCTTCAGGCCGGCAGAGGGCGCTAGTGTCTATAAAACCGTGTTTAGTTTTTCTTCTGGCCGGTAGGATATAAGAACTTGTCGAGGTGTAACATATAAAAGTTGTATGAAATAGTAATAATATCGAAAAAAAAAACCGTGTCAAGTTTGGCGCCTGGCCGGCAGAGGGCGCTAGTGTCTATAAAACCGTGATAAGTGTGGCTTCTGGCCGGCAGAGGGCGCTAGTGTCTGTAAATTCGTGTCAAGTTTGGCGTCTGGCCGGCAGAGGGCGCTAATGTCTATAAAACCGTGTTAAGTGTGGCTTCTGGCCGGCAGAGGGCGCTAGTGTCTGTAAATTCGTGTCAAGTTTGGCGTCTGGCCGGCAGAGGGCGCTAGTGTCTATAAAACCGTGTTTAGTTTGTCTTCTGGCCGGCAGGTGGCGCTAGTGTCTATAAAACCGTGTTAAGTGTGGCTTCTGGCCGGCAGAGGGCGCTAGTGTCTGTAAATTCGTGTCAAGTTTGGCGTCTGGCTGGCAGAGGGCGCTAGTGTCTATAAAACCGTGTTTAGTTTGTCTTCTGGCCGGCAGGTGGCGCTATTGTCTATAAAACCGTGTTAAGTGTGGCTTCAGGCCGGCAGAGGGCGCTAGTGTCTATAAAATCGTGTTTAGTTTGTCTTCTTGGCGGCAGGTGGCGCTAGTGTCTATAAAACCGTGTTAAGTGTGGCTTCAGGCTGGCAGAGGTCGCTAGTGTCTATAAAACCGTGTTTAGTTCGTCTTCTTGCCGGCAGGTGGCGCTAGTGTCTATAAAACCGTGTTGAGTGTGGCTTCTGGCCGGCAGAGGGCGCTAGTGTCTGTAAATTCGTGTCAAGTTTGGCGTCTGGCTGGCAGAGGGCGCTAGTGTCTATAAAACCGTGTTTAGTTTGTCTTCAGGCCGGCAGAGGGCGCTAGTGTCTATAAAACCGTGTTTAGTTTTTCTTCTGGCCGGTAGGATATAAGAACTTGTCGAGGTGTAACATATAAAAGTTGTATGAAATAGTAATAATGTCGAAAAAAAAAAACCGTGTCAAGTTTGGCGCCTGGCGGGCAGAGGGCGCTAGTGTCTATAAAACCGTGTTTAGTTTGTCTTTTGGCCGGCAGGTGGCGCTAGTGTCTATAAAACCGTGTCAAGTTTGGCGCCTGGCCGTCAGGTGGCGCTAGTGTCTATAAAACCGTGTTAAGTTTGTCTTCTGGCCGGCAGAGGGCGCTAGTGTCTATAAAACCGTGTCAAGTTTGGCGCCTGGCCGGCAGAGGGCGCTAGTGTCTATAAAACCGTGTTACGTGTGGCTTCTGGCCGGCAGAGGGCGCTAGTGTCTGTAAATTCGTGTCAAGTTTGGCGTCTGGCCGGCAGAGGGCGCTAGTGTCAGTAAATTCGTGTCAAGTTTGGCGTTTGGCCGGCAGAGGCCGCTAGTGTCTATAAAACCGTGTCAAGTTTGGCGCCTGGCCGGCAGAGGACGCTAGTGTCTAAAAACCGTGTTAAGTGTGGCTTCTGGCCGGCAGAGGGCGCTAGTGTCTATAAAACCGTGTTAAGTTTGTCTTCTGGCCGGCAGAGGGCGCTAGTGTCTATAAAACCGTGTTTAGTTTTTCTTCTGGCCGGTAGGATATAAGAACTAGTCGAGGTGTAACATATAAAAGTTGTATGAAATAGTAATAATATCGAAAAAAAAAAAAACCGTGTCAAGTTTGGCGCCTGGCCGACAGAGGGCGCTAGTGTCTATAAAACCGTGTCAAGTTTGGCGTCTGGCCGGCAGAGGGCGCTAGTGTCTATAAAATCGTGTTAAGTGTGGCTTCTGGCCGGCAGGTGGCGCTAGTGTCTGTAAATTCGTGTCAAGTTTGGCGCCTGGCCGACAGAGGGCGCTAGTGTCTATAAAACCGTGTTTAGTTCGTCTTCTGGCCGGCAGAGGGCGCTAGTGTCTATAAAACCGTGTTTAGTTTGTCTTCTGGCCGGCAGGTGGCGCTAGTGTCTATAAAACCGTGTTAAGTGTGGCTTCAGGCCGGCAGAGGGCGCTAGTGTCTATAAAACCGTGTTTAGTTTTTCTTCTGGCCGGTAGGATATAAGAACTTGTCGAGGTGTAACATATAAAAGTTGTATGAAATAGTAATAATATCGAAAAAAAAAACCGTGTCAAGTTTGGCGCCTGGCCGGCAGAGGGCGCTAGTGTCTATAAAACCGTGTTAAGTGTGGCTTCTGGCCGGCAGAGGGCGCTAGTGTCTGTAAATTCGTGTCAAGTTTGGCGTCTGGCCGGCAGAGGGCGCTAGTGTCTATAAAACCGTGTTAAGTGTGGCTTCTGGCCGGCAGAGGGCGCTAGTGTCTGTAAATTCGTGTCAAGTTTGGCGTCTGGCCGGCAGAGGGCGCTAGTGTCTATAAAACCGTGTTAAGTGTGGCTTCTGGCCGGCAGGTGGCGCTAGTGTCTGTAAATTCGTGTCAAGTTTGGCGCCTGGCTGGCAGAGGGCGCTAGTGTCTATAAAACCGTGTTTAGTTTGTCTTCTGGCCGGCAGAGGGCGCTAGTGTCTATAAAACCGTGTTTAGTTTGTCTTCTGGCCGGCAGGTGGCGCTAGTGTCTATAAAACCGTGTCAAGTGTGGCTTCTGGCCGGCAGAGGGCGCTAGTGTCTGTAAATTCGTGTCAAGTTTGGCGTCTGGCTGGCAGAGGGCGCTAGTGTCTATAAAACCGTGTTTAGTTTGTCTTCTGGCCGGCAGGTGGCGCTAGTGCCTATAAAACCGTGTTAAGTGTGGCTTCTGGCCGGCAGAGGGCGCTAGTTTGTCTTCTGGCCGGTAGGATATAAGAATTTGTCGAAAAAGATGAATTGTGAAAATTGAATGGATATGTTTTGTATGTAGAAGCCGTTCGAGGTGTGTTATATAAAAGTTTTATGAAGATAGTAATAATGATGAAAAAAAAACAAGTATTATGAAATTAGATCCCTCTCTATCTAGGAACTTGATGAAAAAAATGAATTGTGAAAATTCAATGGATATATATGTTCTGGATGTCTCTACATCCGTCCGAGGTGTTTTATATAAAAGTGTTGTGAAAATAGTAATGGCCACAGAAAAATAACTAACCTTAACGGAAAAATGGTATATGAATTTGTAATGGAAAAATAGGAACCATCGATACGACAAATGAGCTTACGAATAACTAAAAAAACTTATATAAAAAGTTTAACCGAAAAATTGTGTTATGAATCAATGAATAAAATAGAAGCCGTAACAATATTGGAAAATGTAATATTAACGGTAAAAGATGTATATAGAAAGTTGAAACGAAAAAAAGTGTGTGAAAAATGGAATTCTATAGTGTCTATAAAACCGTGTTAAGTGTGGCTTCAGGCCGGCAGAGGGCGCTAGTGTCTATAAAACCGTGTTTAGTTTTTCTTCTGGCCGGTAGGATATAAGAACTTGTCGAGGTGTAACATATAAAAGTTGTATGAAATAGTAATAATATCGAAAAAAAAAAACCGTGTCAAGTTTGGCGCCTGGCCGGCAGAGGGCGCTAGTGTCTATAAAACCGTGTTAAGTGTGGCTTCTGGCCGGCAGAGGGCGCTAGTGTCTGTAAATTCGTGTCAAGTTTGGCGTCTGGCCGGTAGAGGGCGCTAGTGTCTATAAAACCGTGTTAAGTGTGGCTTCTGGCCGGCAGAGGGCGCTAGTGTCTGTAAATTCGTGTCAAGTTTGGCGTCTGGCCGGCAGAGGGCGCTAGTGTCTATAAAACCGTGTTTAGTTTGTCTTCTGGCCGGCAGGTGGCGCTAGTGTCTATAAAACCGTGTTTAGTTTGTCTTCTGGCCGGCAGGTGGCGCTAGTGTCTATAAAACCGTGTTTAGTTTGTTTTCTGGCCGGCAGAGGGCGCTAGTGTCTATAAAACCTTGTTTAGTTTGTCTTCTGGCCGGCAGGTGGCGCTAGTGTCTATAAAACCGTGTTAAGTGTGGCTTCTGGCCGGCAGAGGGCGCTAGTGTCTGTAAATTCGTGTCAAGTTTGGCGTCTGGCTGGCAGAGGGCGCAAGTGTCTATAAAACCGTGTTTAGTTTGTCTTCTGGCCGGCAGGTGGCGCTATTGTCTATAAAACCGTGTTAAGAGTGGCTTCAGGCCGGCAGAGGGCGCTAGTGTCTATAAAATCGTGTTTAGTTTGTCTTCTTGCCGGCAGGTGGCGCTAGTGTCTATAAAACCGTGTTAAGTGTGGCGTCTGGCTGGCAGAGGGCGCTAGTGTCTATAAAACCGTGTTTAGTTTGTCTTCAGGCCGGCAGAGGGCGCTAGTGTCTATAAAACCGTGTTTAGTTTTTCTTCTGGCCGGTAGGATATAAGAACTTGTCGAGGTGTAACATATAAAAGTTGTATGAAATAGTAATAATGTCGAAAAAAAAAACCGTGTCAAGTTTGGCGCCTGGCGGGCAGAGGGCGCTAGTGTCTATAAAACCGTGTTTAGTTTGTCTTCTGGCCGGCAGGTGGCGCTAGTGTCTATAAAACCGTGTCAAGTTTGGCGCCTGGCCGTCAGGTGGCGCTAGTGTCTATAAAACCGTGTTAAGTTTGTCTTCTGGCCGGCAGAGGGCGCTAGTGTCTATAAAACCGTGTCAAGTTTGGCGCCTGGCCGGCAGAGGGCGCTAGTGTCTATAAAACCGTGTTACGTGTGGCTTCTGGCCGGCAGAGGACGCTAGTGTCTGTAAATTCGTGTCAAGTTTGGCGTCTGGCCGGCAGAGGGCGCTAGTGTCAGTAAATTCGTGTCAAGTTTGGCGTTTGGCCGGCAGAGGCCGCTAGTGTCTATAAAACCGTGTCAAGTTTGGCGCCTGGCCGGCAGAGGGCGCTAGTGTCTATAAACCGTGTTAAGTGTGGCTTCTGGCCGGCAGAGGGCGCTAGTGTCTATAAAACCGTGTTAAGTTTGTCTTCTGGCCGGCAGAGGGCGCTAGTGTCTATAAAACCGTGTTTAGTTTTTCTTCTGGCCGGTAGGATATAAGAACTAGTCGAGGTGTAACATATAAAAGTTGTATGAAATAGTAATAATATCGAAAAAAAAAAAAAAACCGTGTCAAGTTTGGCGCCTGGCCGGCAGAGGGCGCTAGTGTCTATAAAACCGTGTCAAGTTTGGCGTCTGGCCGGCAGAGGGCGCTAGTGTCTATAAAATCGTGTTAAGTGTGGCTTCTGGCCGGCAGGTGGTGCTAGTGTCTGTAAATTCG
The DNA here is from genome assembly GCF_026230105.1 of Diorhabda sublineata. Taxonomy (NCBI): domain Eukaryota; kingdom Metazoa; phylum Arthropoda; class Insecta; order Coleoptera; family Chrysomelidae; genus Diorhabda; species Diorhabda sublineata. The sequence goes on along the minus strand of NW_026614295.1, from coordinate 100,043 downwards.
TGTCAAGTTTGGCGCCTGGCCGGCAGAGGGCGCTAGTGTCTATAAAACCGTGTTTAGTTCGTCTTCTGGCCGGCAGAGGGCGCTAGTTTCTATAAAACCGTGTTTAGTTTGTCTTCTGGCCGGCAGGTGGCGCTAGTGTCTATAAAACCGTGTTAAGTGTGGCTTCAGGCCGGCAGAGGGCGCTAGTGTCTATAAAACCGTGTTTAGTTTTTCTTCTGGCCGGTAGGATATAAGAACTTGTCGAGGTGTAACATATAAAAGTTGTATGAAATAGTAATAATATCGAAAAAAAAAAAACCGTGTCAAGTTTGGCGCCTGGCCGGCAGAGGGCGCTAGTGTCTATAAAACCGTGTTAAGTGTGGCTTCTGGCCGGCAGAGGGCGCTAGTGTCTGTAAATTCGTGTCAAGTTTGGCGTCTGGCCGGCAGAGGGCGCTAGTGTCTATAAAACCGTGTTAAGTGTGGCTTCTGGCCGGCAGAGGGCGCTAGTTTGTCTTCTGGCCGGTAGGATATAAGAATTTGTCGAAAAAGATGAATTGTGAAAATTGAATGGATATGTTTTGTATGTAGAAGCCGTTCGAGGTGTGTTATATAAAAGTTTTATGAAGATAGTAATAATGATGAAAAGAAAACAAGTATTATGAAATTAGATCCCTCTCTATCTAGGAACTTGATGAAAAAAATGAATTGTGAAAATTCAATGGATATAGATGTTCTGGATGTCTCTACATCCGTCCGAGGTGTTTTATATAAAAGTGTTGTGAAAATAGTAATGGCCACAGAAAAATAACTAACATTAACGGAAAAATGGTATATGAATTTGTAATGGAAAAATAGGAACCATCGATACGACAAATGAGCTTACGAATGACTAAAAAAACTTATATAAAAAGTTTAACCGAAAAATTGTGTTATGAATCAATGAATAAAATAGAAGCCGTAACAATATTGGAAAATGTAATATTAACGGTAAAAGATGTATATAGAAAATTGAAACGAAAAAAAGTGTGTGAAAAATGGAATTCTATAGTGTCTATAAAACCGTGTTAAGTGTGGCTTCAGGCCGACAGAGGGCGCTAGTGTCTATAAAACCGTGTTTAGTTTTTCTTCTGGCCGGTAGGATATAAGAACTTGTCGAGGTGTAACATATAAAAGTTGTATGAAATAGTAATAATGTCGAAAAAAAAAAACCGTGTCAAGTTTGGCGCCTGGCGGGCAGAGGGCGCTAGTGTCTATAAAACCGTGTTTAGTTTGTCTTCTGGCCGGCAGGTGGCGCTAGTGTCTATAAAACCGTGTCAAGTTTGGCGCCTGGCCGTCAGGTGGCGCTAGTGTCTATAAAACCGTGTTAAGTTTGTCTTCTGGCCGGCAGAGGGCGCTAGTGTCTATAAAACCGTGTCAAGTTTGGCGCCTGGCCGGCAGAGGGCGCTAGTGTCTATAAAACCGTGTTACGTGTGGCTTCTGGCCGGCAGAGGGCGCTAGTGTCTGTAAATTCGTGTCAAGTTTGGCGTCTGGCCGGCAGAGGGCGCTAGTGTCAGTAAATTCGTGTCAAGTTTGGCGTTTGGCCGGCAGAGGCCGCTAGTGTCTATAAAACCGTGTCAAGTTTGGCGCCTGGCCGGCAGAGGGCGCTAGTGTCTATAAACCGTGTTAAGTGTGGCTTCTGGCCGGCAGAGGGCGCTAGTGTCTATAAAACCGTGTTAAGTTTGTCTTCTGGCCGGCAGAGGGCGCTAGTGTCTATAAAACCGTGTTTAGTTTTTCTTCTGGCCGGTAGGATATAAGAACTAGTCGAGGTGTAACATATAAAAGTTGTATGAAATAGTAATAATATCGAAAAAAAAAAAAAACCGTGTCAAGTTTGGCGCCTGGCCGGCAGAGGGCGCTAGTGTCTATAAAACCGTGTCAAGTTTGGCGTCTGGCCGGCAGAGGGCGCTAGTGTCTATAAAATCGTGTTAAGTGTGGCTTCTGGCCGGCAGGTGGCGCTAGTGTCTGTAAATTCGTGTCAAGTTTGGCGCCTGGCCGGCAGAGGGCGCTAGTGTCTATAAAACCGTGTTTAGTTCGTCTTCTGGCCGGCAGAGGGCGCTAGTGTCTATAAAACCGTGTTTAGTTTGTCTTCTGGCCGGCAGGTGGCGCTAGTGTCTATAAAACCGTGTTAAGTGTGGCTTCAGGCCGGCAGAGGGCGCTAGTGTCTATAAAACCGTGTTTAGTTTTTCTTCTGGCCGGTAGGATATAAGAACTTGTCGAGGTGTAACATATAAAAGTTGTATGAAATAGTAATAATATCGAAAAAAAAAAAAACCGTGTCAAGTTTGGCGCCTGGCCGGCAGAGGGCGCTAGTGTCTATAAAACCGTGTTAAGTGTGGCTTCTGGCCGGCAGAGGGCGCTAGTGTCTGTAAATTCGTGTCAAGTTTGGCGTCTGGCCGGCAGAGGGCGCTAGTGTCTATAAAACCGTGTTAAGTGTGGCTTCTGGCCGGCAGAGGGCGCTAGTTTGTCTTCTGGCCAGTAGGATATAAGAATTTGTCGAAAAAGATGAATTGTGAAAATTGAATGGATATGTTTTGTATGTAGAAGCCGTTCGAGGTGTGTTATATAAAAGTTTTATGAAGATGGTAATAATGATGAAAAGAAAACAAGTATTATGAAATTAGATCCCTCTCTATCTAGGAACTTGATGAAAAAAATGAATTGTGAAAATTCAATGGATATAGATGTTCTGGATGTCTCTACATCCGTCCGAGGTGTTTTATATAAAAGTGTTGTGAAAATAGTAATGGCCACAGAAAAATAACTAACCTTAACGGAAAAATGGTATATGAATTTGTAATGGAAAAATAGGAACCATCGATACGACAAATGAGCTTACGAATGACTAAAAAAACTTATATAAAAAGTTTAACCGAAAAATTGTGTTATGAATCAATGAATAAAATAGAAGCCGTAACAATATTGGAAAATGTAATATTAACGGTAAAAGATGTATATAGAAAATTGAAACGAAAAAAAGTGTGTGAAAAATGGAATTCTATAGTGTCTATAAAACCGTGTTAAGTGTGGCTTCAGGCCGACAGAGGGCGCTAGTGTCTATAAAACCGTGTTTAGTTTTTCTTCTGGCCGGTAGGATATAAGAACTTGTCGAGGTGTAACATATAAAAGTTGTATGAAATAGTAATAATATCGAAAAAAAAAAAACCGTGTCAAGTTTGGCGCCTGGCCGGCAGAGGGCGCTAGTGTCTATAAAACCGTGTTAAGTGTGGCTTCTGGCCGGCAGAGGGCGCTAGTGTCTGTAAATTCGTGTCAAGTTTGGCGTCTGGCCGGCAGAGGGCGCTAGTGTCTATAAAACCGTGTTAAGTGTGGCTTCTGGCCGGCAGAGGGCGCTAGTGTCTGTAAATTCGTGTCAAGTTTGGCGTCTGGCCGGCAGAGGGCGCTAGTGTCTATAAAACCGTGTTTAGTTTGTCTTCTGGCCGGCAGGTGGCGCTAGTGTCTATAAAACCGTGTTTAGTTTGTCTTCTGGCCGGCAGGTGGCGCTAGTGTCTATAAAACCGTGTTTAGTTTGTCTTCTGGCCGGCAGAGGGCGCTAGTGTCTATAAAACCGTGTTTAGTTTGTCTTCTGGCCGGCAGGTGGCGCTAGTGTCTATAAAACCGTGTTAAGTGTGGCTTCTGGCCGGCAGAGGGCGCTAGTGTCTGTAAATTCGTGTCAAGTTTGGCGTCTGGCTGGCAGAGGGCGCTAGTGTCTATAAAACCGTGTTTAGTTTGTCTTCTGGCCGGCAGGTGGCGCTATTGTCTATAAAACCGTGTTAAGTGTGGCTTCAGGCCGGCAGAGGGCGCTAGTGTCTATAAAATCGTGTTTAGTTTGTCTTCTTGCCGGCAGGTGGCGCTAGTGTCTATAAAACCGTGTTAAGTGTGGCTTCAGGCTGGCAGAGGTCGCTAGTGTCTATAAAACCGTGTTTAGTTTGTCTTCTTGCCGGCAGGTGGCGCTAGTGTCTATAAAATCGTGTTAAGTGTGGCTTCTGGCCGGCAGAGGGCGCTAGTGTCTGTAAATTCGTGTCAAGTTTGGCGCCTGGCGGGCAGAGGGCGCTAGTGTCTATAAAACCGTGTTTAGTTTGTCTTCTGGCCGGCAGGTGGCGCTAGTGTCTATAAAACCGTGTCAAGTTTGGCGCCTGGCCGTCAGGTGGCGCTAGTGTCTATAAAACCGTGTTAAGTTTGTCTTCTGGCCGGCAGAGGGCGCTAGTGTCTATAAAACCGTGTCAAGTTTGGCGCCTGGCCGGCAGAGGGCGCTAGTGTCTATAAAACCGTGTTACGTGTGGCTTCTGGCCGGCAGAGAGCGCTAGTGTCTGTAAATTCGTGTCAAGTTTGGCGTCTGGCCGGCAGAGGGCGCTAGTGTCAGTAAATTCGTGTCAAGTTTGGCGTTTGGCCGGCAGAGGCCGCTAGTGTCTATAAAACCGTGTCAAGTTTGGCGCCTGGCCGGCAGAGGGCGCTAGTGTCTATAAACCGTGTTAAGTGTGGCTTCTGGCCGGCAGAGGGCGCTAGTGTCTATAAAACCGTGTTAAGTTTGTCTTCTGGCCGGCAGAGGGCGCTAGTGTCTATGAAACCGTGTTTAGTTTTTCTTCTGGCCGGTAGGATATAAGAACTAGTCGAGGTGTAACATATAAAAGTTGTATGAAATAGTAATAATATCGAAAAAAAAAAAAAACCGTGTCAAGTTTGGCGCCTGGCCGGCAGAGGGCGCTAGTGTCTATAAATCCGTGTCAAGTTTGGCGTCTGGCCGGCAGAGGGCGCTAGTGTCTATAAAATCGTGTTAAGTGTGGCTTCTGGCCGGCAGGTGGCGCTAGTGTGTGTAAATTCGTGTCAAGTCTGGCGCCTGGCCGGCAGAGGGCGCTAGTGTTTATAAAACCGTGTTTAGTTCGTCTTCTGGCCGGCAGAGGGCGCTAGTGTCTATAAAACCGTGTTTAGTTTGTCTTCTGGCCGGCAGGTGGCGCTAGTGTCTATAAAACCGTGTTAAGTGTGTCTTCAGGCTGGCAGAGGTCGCTAGTGTCTATAAAACCGTGTTTAGTTTGTCTTCTTGCCGGCAGGTGGCGCTAGTGTCTATAAAATCGTGTTAAGTGTGGCTTCTGGCCGGCAGAGGGCGCTAGTGTCTGTAAATTCGTGTCAAGTTTGGCGCCTGGCGGGCAGAGGGCGCTAGTGTCTATGAAACCGTGTTTAGTTTGTCTTCTGGCCGGCAGGTGGCGCTAGTGTCTATAAAACCGTGTCAAGTTTGGCGCCTGGCCGTCAGGTGGCGCTAGTGTCTATAAAACCGTGTTAAGTTTGTCTTCTGGCCGGCAGAGGGCGCTAGTGTCTATAAAACCGTGTCAAGTTTGGCGCCTGGCCGGCAGAGGGCGCTAGTGTCTATAAAACCGTGTTACGTGTGGCTTCTGGCCGGCAGAGAGCGCTAGTGTCTGTAAATTCGTGTCAAGTTTGGCGTCTGGCCGGCAGAGGGCGCTAGTGTCAGTAAATTCGTGTCAAGTTTGGCGTTTGGCCGGCAGAGGCCGCTAGTGTCTATAAAACCGTGTCAAGTTTGGCGCCTGGCCGGCAGAGGGCGCTAGTGTCTATAAACCGTGTTAAGTGTGGCTTCTGGCCGGCAGAGGGCGCTAGTGTCTATAAAACCGTGTTAAGTTTGTCTTCTGGCCGGCAGAGGGCGCTAGTGTCTATGAAACCGTGTTTAGTTTTTCTTCTGGCCGGTAGGATATAAGAACTAGTCGAGGTGTAACATATAAAAGTTGTATGAAATAGTAATAATATCGAAAAAAAAAAAAAACCGTGTCAAGTTTGGCGCCTGGCCGGCAGAGGGCGCTAGTGTCTATAAAACCGTGTCAAGTTTGGCGTCTGGCCGGCAGAGGGCGCTAGTGTCTATAAAACCGTGTTTAGTTCGTCTTCTGGCCGGCAGAGGGTGCTAGTGTCTATAAAACCGTGTTTAGTTTGTCTTCTGGCCGGCAGGTGGCGCTAGTGTCTATAAAACCGTGTTAAGTGTGTCTTCAGGCCGGCAGAGGGCGCTAGTGTCTATAAAACCGTGTTTAGTTTTTCTTCTGGCCGGTAGGATATAAGAACTTGTCGAGGTGTAACATATAAAAGTTGTATGAAATAGTAATAATATCGAAAAAAAAAACCGTGTCAAGTTTGGCGCCTGGCCGGCAGAGGGCGCTAGTGTCTATAAAACCGTGTTAAGTGTGGCTTCTGGCCGGCAGAGGGCGCTAGTGTCTGTAAATTCGTGTCAAGTTTGGCGTCTGGCCGGCAGAGGGCGCTAGTGTCTATAAAACCGTGTTAAGTGTGGCTTCTGGCCGGCAGGTGGCGCTAGTGTCTATAAAACCGTGTTAAGTGTGGCTTCAGGCCGACAGAGGGCGCTAGTGTCTATAAAACCGTGTTTAGTTTTTCTTCTGGCCGGTAGGATATAAGAACTTGTCGAGGTGTAACATATAAAAGTTGTATGAAATAGTAATAATATCGAAAAAAAAAAAACCGTGTCAAGTTTGGCGCCTGGCCGGCAGAGGTCGCTAGTGTCTATAAAACCGTGTTAAGTGTGGCTTCTGGCCGGCAGAGGGCGCTAGTGTCTGTAAATTCGTGTCAAGTTTGGCGTCTGGCCGGCAGAGGGCGCTAGTGTCTATAAAACCGTGTTAAGTGTGGCTTCTGGCCGGCAGAGGGCGCTAGTGTCTGTAAATTCGTGTCAAGTTTGGCGTCTGGCCGGCAGAGGGCGCTAGTGTCTATAAAACCGTGTTTAGTTTGTCTTCTGGCCGGCAGGTGGCGCTAGTGTCTATAAAACCGTGTTTAGTTTGTCTTCTGGCCGGCAGGTGGCGCTAGTGTCTATAAAACCGTGTTTAGTTTGTCTTCTGGCCGGCAGAGGGCGCTAGTGTCTATAAAACCGTGTTTAGTTTGTCTTCTGGCCGGCAGGTGGCGCTAGTGTCTATAAAACCGTGTTAAGTGTGGCTTCTGGCCGGCAGAGGGCGCTAGTGTCTGTAAATTCGTGTCAAGTTTGGCGTCTGGCTGGCAGAGGGCGCTAGTGTCTATAAAACCGTGTTTAGTTTGTCTTCTGGCCGGCAGGTGGCGCTATTGTCTATAAAACCGTGTTAAGTGTGGCTTCAGGCCGGCAGAGGGCGCTAGTGTCTATAAAATCGTGTTTAGTTTGTCTTCTTGCCGGCAGGTGGCGCTAGTGTCTATAAAACCGTGTTAAGTGTGGCTTCAGGCTGGCAGAGGTCGCTAGTGTCTATAAAACCGTGTTTAGTTTGTCTTCTTGCCGGCAGGTGGCGCTAGTGTCTATAAAATCGTGTTAAGTGTGGCTTCTGGCCGGCAGAGGGCGCTAGTGTCTGTAAATTCGTGTCAAGTTTGGCGTCTGGCCGGCAGAGGGCGCTAGTGTCTATAAAACCGTGTTAAGTGTGGCTTCTGGCCGGCAGAGGGCGCTAGTGTCTGTAAATTCGTGTCAAGTTTGGCGTCTGGCCGGCAGAGGGCGCTAGTGTCTATAAAACCGTGTCAAGTGTGGCTTCTGGCCGGCAGAGGGCGCTAGTGTCTGTAAATTCGTGTCAAGTTTGGCGTCTGGCTGGCAGAGGGCGCTAGTGTCTATAAAACGGTGTTTAGTTTGTCTTCTGGCCGGCAGAGGGCGCTAGTGTCTATAAAACCGTGTTTAGTTTGTCTTCTGGCCGGCAGGTGGCGCTAGTGTCTATAAAACCGTGTCAAGTGTGGCTTCTGGCCGGCAGTGGGCGCTAGTGTCTGTAAATTCGTGTCAAGTTTGGCGTCTGGCTGGCAGAGGGCGCTAGTGTCTATAAAACCGTGTTTAGTTTGTCTTCTGGCCGGCAGGTGGCGCTAGTGCCTATAAAACCGTGTTAAGTGTGGCTTCTGGCCGGCAGAGGGCGCTAGTTTGTCTTCTGGCCGGTAGGATATAACAATTTGTCGAAAAAGATGAATTGTGAAAATTGAATGGATATGTTTTGTATGTAGAAGCCCTTCGAGGTGTGTTATATAAAAGTTTTATGAAGATAGTAATAATGATGAAAAAAAAACAAGTATTATGAAATTAGATCCCTCTCTATCTAGGAACTTGATAAAGAAATGAATTGTGAAAATTCAATGGATATAGATGTTCTGGATGTCTCTACATCCGTCCGAGGTGTTTTATATAAAAGTGTTGTGAAAATAGTAATGGCCACAGAAAAATAACTAACCTTAACGGAAAAATGGTATATGAATTTGTAATGGAAAAATAGGAACCATCGATACGACAAATGAGCTTACGAATGACTAAAAAAACTTATATAAAAAGTTTAACCGAAAAATTGTGTTATGAATCAATGAATAATATAGAAGCCGTAACAATATTGGAAAATGTAATATTAACGGTAAAAGATGTATATAGAAAGTTGAAACGAAAAAAAGTGTGTGAAAAATGGAATTCTATAGTGTCTATAAAACCGTGTTAAGTGTGGCTTCAGGCCGGCAGAGGGCGCTAGTGTCTATAAAACCGTGTTTAGTTTTTCTTCTGGCCGGTAGGATATAAGAACTTGTCGAGGTGTAACATATAAAAGTTGTATGAAATAGTAATAATGTCGAAAAAAAAAACCGTGTCAAGTTTGGCGCCTGGCGGGCAGAGGGCGCTAGTGTCTATAAAACCGTGTTTAGTTTGTCTTCTGGCCGGCAGGTGGCGCTAGTGTCTATAAAAGCGTGTCAAGTTTGGCGCCTGGCCGTCAGGTGGCGCTAGTGTCTATAAAACCGTGTTAAGTTTGTCTTCTGGCCGGCAGAGGGCGCTAGTGTCTATAAAACCGTGTCAAGTTTGGCGCCTGGCCGGCAGAGGGCGCTAGTGTCTATAAAACCGTGTTACGTGTGGCTTCTGGCCGGCAGAGGGCGCTAGTGTCTGTAAATTCGTGTCAAGTTTGGCGTCTGGCCGGCAGAGGGCGCTAGTGTCAGTAAATTCGTGTCAAGTTTGGCGATTGGCCGGCAGAGGCCGCTAGTGTCTATAAAACCGTGTCAAGTTTGGCGCCTGGCCGGCAGAGGGCGCTAGTGTCTATAAACCGTGTTAAGTGTGGCTTCTGGCCGGCAGAGGGCGCTAGTGTCTGTAAATTCGTGTCAAGTTTGGCGTCTGGCTGGCAGAGGGCGCTAGTGTCTATAAAACCGTGTTTAGTTTGTCTTCAGGCCGGCAGAGGGCGCTAGTGTCTATAAAACCGTGTTTAGTTTTTCTTCTGGCCGGTAGGATATAAGAACTTGTCGAGGTGTAACATATAAAAGTTGTATGAAATAGTAATAATGTCGAAAAAAAAAAACCGTGTCAAGTTTGGCGCCTGGCGGGCAGAGGGCGCTAGTGTCTATAAAACCGTGTTTAGTTTGTCTTCTGGCCGGCAGGTGGCGCTAGTGTCTATAAAACCGTGTCAAGTTTGGCGCCTGGCCGTCAGGTGGCGCTAGTGTCTATAAAACCGTGTTAAGTTTGTCTTCTGGCCGGCAGAGGGCGCTAGTGTCTATAAAACCGTGTCAAGTTTGGCGCCTGGCCGGCAGAGGGCGCTAGTGTCTATAAAACCGTGTTACGTGTGGCTTCTGGCCGGCAGAGGGCGCTAGTGTCTGTAAATTCGTGTCAAGTTTGGCGTCTGGCCGGCAGAGGGCGCTAGTGTCAGTAAATTCGTGTCAAGTTTGGCGTTTGGCCGGCAGAGGCCGCTAGTGTCTATAAAACCGTGTCAAGTTTGGCGCCTGGCCGGCAGAGGGCGCTAGTGTCTATGAAACCGTGTTAAGTTTGTCTTCTGGCCGGCAGAGGGCGCTAGTGTCTATAAAACCGTGTTTAGTTTTTCTTCTGGCCGGTAGGATATAAGAACTAGTCGAGGTGTAACATATAAAAGTTGTATGAAATAGTAATAATATCGAAAAAAAAAAAACCGTGTCAAGTTTGGCGCCTGGCCGGCAGAGGGCGCTAGTGTCTATAAAACCGTGTCAAGTTTGGCGTCTGGCCGGCAGAGGGCGCTAGTGTCTATAAAATCGTGTTAAGTGTGGCTTCTGGCCGGCAGGTGGCGCTAGTGTCTGTAAATTCGTGTCAAGTTTGGCGCCTGGCCGGCAGAGGGCGCTAGTGTCTATAAAACCGTGTTTAGTTCGTCTTCTGGCCGGCAGAGGGCGCTAGTGTCTATAAAACCGTGTTTAGTTTGTCTTCTGGCCGGCAGGTGGCGCTAGTGTCTATAAAACCGTGTTAAGTGTGGCTTCAGGCCGGCAGAGGGCGCTAGTGTCTATAAAACCGTGTTTAGTTTTTCTTCTGGCCGGTAGGATATAAGAACTTGTCGAGGTGTAACATATAAATGTTGTATGAAATAGTAATAATATCGAAAAAAAAAAACCGTGTCAAGTTTGGCGCCTGGCCGGCAGAGGGCGCTAGTGTCTATAAAACCGTGTTAAGTGTGGCTTTTGGCCGGCAGAGGGCGCTAGTGTCTGTAAATTCGTGTCAAGTTTGGCGTCTGGCCGGCAGAGGGCGCTAGTGTCTATAAAACCGTGTTAAGTGTGGCTTCTGGCCGGCAGAGGGCGCTAGTTTGTCTTCTGGCCGGTAGGATATAAGAATTTGTCGAAAAAGATGAATTGTGAAAATTGAATGGATATGTTTTGTATGTAGAAGCCGTTCGAGGTGTGTTATATAAAAGTTTTATGAAGATAGTAATAATGATGAAAAGAAAACAAGTATTATGAAATTAGATCCCTCTCTATCTAGGAACTTGATGAAAAAAATGAATTGTGAAAATTCAATGGATATAGATGTTCTGGATGTCTCTACATCCGTCCGAGGTGTTTTATATAAAAGTGTTGTGAAAATAGTAATGGCCACAGAAAAATAACTAACCTTAACGGAAAAATGGTATATGAATTTGTAATGGAAAAATAGGAACCATCGATACGACAAATGAGCTTACGAATGACTAAAAAAACTTATATAAAAAGTTTAACCGAAAAATTGTGTTATGAATCAATGAATAAAATAGAAGCCGTAACAATATTGGAAAATGTAATATTAACGGTAAAAGATGTATATAGAAAGTTGAAACGAAAAAAAGTGTGTGAAAAATGGAATTCTATAGTGTCTATAAAACCGTGTTAAGTGTGGCTTCAGGCCGGCAGAGGGCGCTAGTGTCTATAAAACCGTGTTTAGTTTTTCTTCTGGCCGGTAAGATATAAGAACTTGTCGAGGTGTAACATATAAAAGTTGTATGAAATAGTAATAATATCGAAAAAAAAAAACCGTGTCAAGTTTGGCGCCTGGCCGGCAGAGGGCGCTAGTGTCTATAAAACCGTGTTAAGTGTGGCTTCTGGCCGGCAGAGGGCGCTAGTGTCTGTAAATTCGTGTCAAGTTTGGCGTCTGGCCGGCAGAGGGCGCTAGTGTCTATAAAACCGTGTTAAGTGTGGCTTCTGGCCGGCAGAGGGCGCTAGTGTCTGTAAATTCGTGTCAAGTTTGGCGTCTGGCCGGCAGAGGGCGCTAGTGTCTATAAAACCGTGTTTAGTTTGTCTTCTGGCCGGCCGGTGGCGCTAGTGTCTATAAAACCGTGTTTAGTTTGTCTTCTGGCCGGCAGGTGGCGCTAGTGTCTATAAAACCGTGTTTAGTTTGTCTTCTGGCCGGCAGAGGGCGCTAGTGTCTATAAAACCGTGTTTAGTTTGTCTTCTGGCCGGCAGGTGGCGCTAGTGTCTATAAAACCGTGTTAAGTGTGGCTTCTGGCCGGCAGAGGGCGCTAGTGTCTGTAAATTCGTGTCAAGTTTGGCGTCTGGCTGGCAGAGGGCGCTAGTGTCTATAAAATCGTGTTTAGTTTGTCTTCTTGCCGGCAGGTGGCGCTAGTGTCTATAAAACCGTGTTAAGTGTGGCTTCAGGCTGGCAGAGGTCGCTAGTGTCTATAAAACCGTGTTTAGTTTGTCTTCTTGCCGGCAGGTGGCGCTAGTGTCTATAAAATCGTGTTAAGTGTGGTTTCTGGCCGGCAGAGGGCGCTAGTGTCTGTAAATTCGTGTCAAGTTTGGCGTCTGGCTGGCAGAGGGCGCTAGTGTCTATAAAACCGTGTTTAGTTTGTCTTCAGGCCGGCAGAGGGCGCTAGTGTCTATAAAACCGTGTTTAGTTTTTCTTCTGGCCGGTAGGATATAAGAACTTGTCGAGGTGTAACATATAAAAGTTGTATGAAATAGTAATAATGTCGAAAAAAAAAAACCGTGTCAAGTTTGGCGCCTGGCGGGCAGAGGGCGCTAGTGTCTATAAAACCGTGTTTAGTTTGTCTTCTGGCCGGCAGGTGGCGCTAGTGTCTATAAAACCGTGTCAAGTTTGGCGCCTGGCCGGCAGAGGGCGCTAGTGTCTATAAAACCGTGTTACGTGTGGCTTCTGGCCGGCAGAGGGCGCTAGTGTCTGTAAATTCGTGTCAAGTTTGGCGTCTGGCAGGCAGAGGGCGCTAGTGTCAGTAAATTCGTGTCAAGTTTGGCGTTTGGCCGGCAGAGGCCGCTAGTGTCTATAAAACCGTGTCAAGTTTGGCGCCTGGCCGGCAGAGGGCGCTAGTGTCTATAAACCGTGTTAAGTGTGGCTTCTGGCCGGCAGAGGGCGCTAGTGTCTATAAAACCGTGTTAAGTTTGTCTTCTGGCCGGCAGAGGGCGCTAGTGTCTATAAAACCGTGTTTAGTTTTTCTTCTGGCCGGTAGGATATAAGAACTAGTCGAGGTGTAACATATAAAAGTTGTATGAAATAGTAATAATATCGAAAAAAAAAAAAAAACCGTGTCAAGTTTGGCGCCTGGCCGGCAGAGGGCGCTAGTGTCTATAAAACCGTGTCAAGTTTGGCGTCTGGCCGGCAGAGGGCGCTAGTGTCTATAAAATCGTGTTAAGTGTGGCTTCTGGCCGGCAGGTGGCGCTAGTGTGTGTAAATTCGTGTCAAGTTTGGCGCCTGGCCGGCAGAGGGCGCTAGTGTCTATAAAACCGTGTTTAGTTCGTCTTCTGGCCGGCAGAGGGCGCTAGTGTCTATAAAACCGTGTTTAGTTTGTCTTCTGGCCGGCAGGTGGCGCTAGTGTCTATAAAACCGTGTTAAGTGTGTCTTCAGGCCGGCAGAGGGCGCTAGTGTCTATAAAACCGTGTTTAGTTTTTCTTCTGGCCGGTAGGATATAAGAACTTGTCGAGGTGTAACATATAAAAGTTGTATGAAATAGTAATAATATCGAAAAAAAAAAAAACCGTGTCAAGTTTGGCGCCTGGCCGGCAGAGGGCGCTAGTGTCTATAAAACCGTGTTAAGTGTGGCTTCTGGCCGGCAGAGGGCGCTAGTGTCTGTAAATTCGTGTCAAGTTTGGCGTCTGGCCGGCAGAGGGCGCTAGTGTCTATAAAACCGTGTTAAGTGTGGCTTCTGGCCGGCAGAGGGCGCTAGTGTCTGTAAATTCGTGTCAAGTTTGGCGTCTGGCCGGCAGAGGGCGCTAGTGTCTATAAAACCGTGTCAAGTGTGGCTTCTGGCCGGCAGAGGGCGCTAGTGTCTGTAAATTCGTGTCAAGTTTGGCGTCTGGCTGGCAGAGGGCGCTAGTGTCTATAAAACCGTGTTAAGTGTGGCTTCTGGCCGGCAGAGGGCGCTAGTGTCTATAAAACCGTGTTAAGTTTGGCGTCTGGCCGGCAGAGGGCGCTAGTGTCTATAAAACCGTGTCAAGTGTGGCTTCTGGCCGGCAGAGGGCGCTAGTGTCTGTAAATTCGTGTCAAGTTTGGCGTCTGGCTGGCAGAGGGCGCTAGTGTCTATAAAACCGTGTCAAGTGTGGCTTCTGGCCGGCAGAGGGCGCTAGTGTCTGTAAATTCGTGTCAAGTTTGGCGTCTGGCTGGCAGAGGGCGCTAGTGTCTATAAAACCGTGTTACGTGTGGCTTCTGGCCGGCAGAGGGCGCTAGTGTCTGTAAATTCGTGTCAAGTTTGGCGTCTGGCCGGCAGAGGGCGCTAGTGTCAGTAAATTCGTGTCAAGTTTGGCGTTTGGCCGGCAGAGGCCGCTAGTGTCTATAAAACCGTGTCAAGTTTGGCGCCTGGCCGGCAGAGGGCGCTAGTGTCTATAAACCGTGTTAAGTGTGGCTTCTGGCCGGCAGAGGGCGCTAGTGTCTATAAAACCGTGTTAAGTTTGTCTTCTGGCCGGCAGAGGGCGCTAGTGTCTATAAAACCGTGTTTAGTTTTTCTTCTGGCCGGTAGGATATAAGAACTAGTCGAGGTGTAACATATAAAAGTTGTATGAAATAGTAATAATATCGAAAAAAAAAAAAAAACCGTGTCAAGTTTGGCGCCTGGCCGGCAGAGGGCGCTAGTGTCTATAAAACCGTGTCAAGTTTGGCGTCTGGCCGGCAGAGGGCGCTAGTGTCTATAAAATCGTGTTAAGTGTGGCTTCTGGCCGGCAGGTGGCGCTAGTGTCTGTAAATTCGTGTCAAGTTTGGCGCCTGGCCGGCAGAGGGCGCTAGTGTCTATAAAACCGTGTTTAGTTCGTCTTCTGGCCGGCAGAGGGCGCTAGTGTCTATAAAACCGTGTTTAGTTTGTCTTCTGGCCGGCAGGTGGCGCTAGTGTCTATAAAACCGTGTTAAGTGTGGCTTCAGGCCGGCAGAGGGCGCTAGTGTCTATAAAACCGTGTTTAGTTTTTCTTCTGGCCGGTAGGATATAAGAACTTGTCGAGGTGTAACATATAAAAGTTGTATGAAATAGTAATAATATCGAAAAAAAAAAAACCGTGTCAAGTTTGGCGCCTGGCCGGCAGAGGGCGCTAGTGTCTATAAAACCGTGTTAAGTGTGGCTTCTGGCCGGCAGAGGGCGCTAGTGTCTGTAAATTCGTGTCAAGTTTGGCGTCTGGCCGGCAGAGGGCGCTAGTGTCTATAAAACCGTGTTAAGTGTGGCTTCTGGCCGGCAGAGGGCGCTAGTTTGTCTTCTGGCCGGTAGGATATAAGAATTTGTCGAGAAAGATGAATTGTGAAAATTGAATGGATATGTTTTGTATGTAGAAGCCGTTCGAGGTGTGTTATATAAAAGTTTTATGAAGATAGTAATAATGATGAAAAGAAAACAAGTATTATGAAATTAGATCCCTCTCTATCTAGGAACTTGATGAAAAAAATGAATTGTGAAAATTCAATGGATATAGATGTTCTGGATGTCTCTACATCCGTCCGAGGTGTTTTATATAAAAGTGTTGTGAAAATAGTAATGGCCACAGAAAAATAACTAACCTTAACGGAAAAATGGTATATGAATTTGTAATGGAAAAATAGGAACCATCGATACGACAAATGAGCTTACGAATGACTAAAAAAACTTATATAAAAAGTTTAACCGAAAAATTGTGTTATGAATCAATGAATAAAATAGAAGCCGTAACAATATTGGAAAATGTAATATTAACGGTAAAAGATGTATATAGAAAGTTGAAACGAAAAAAAGTGTGTGAAAAATGGAATTCTATAGTGTCTATAAAACCGTGTTAAGTGTGGCTTCAGGCCGGCAGAGGGCGCTAGTGTCTATAAAACCGTGTTTAGTTTTTCTTCTGGCCGGTAAGATATAAGAACTTGTCGAGGTGTAACATATAAAAGTTGTATGAAATAGTAATAATATCGAAAAAAAAAAACCGTGTCAAGTTTGGCGCCTGGCCGGCAGAGGGCGCTAGTGTCTATAAAACCGTGTTAAGTGTGGCTTCTGGCCGGCAGAGGGCGCTAGTGTCTGTAAATTCGTGTCAAGTTTGGCGTCTGGCCGGCAGAGGGCGCTAGTGTCTATAAAACCGTGTTAAGTGTGGCTTCTGGCCGGCAGAGGGCGCTAGTGTCTGTAAATTCGTGTCAAGTTTGGCGTCTGGCCGGCAGAGGGCGCTAGTGTCTATAAAACCGTGTTCAGTTTGTCTTCTGGCCGGCAGGTGGCGCTAGTGTCTATAAAACCGTGTTTAGTTTGTCTTCTGGCCGGCAGGTGGCGATAGTGTCTATAAAACCGTGTTTAGTTTGTCTTCTGGCCGGCAGAGGGCGCTAGTGTCTATAAAACCGTGTTTAGTTTGTCTTCTGGCCGGCAGGTGGCGCTAGTGTCTATAAAACCGTGTTAAGTGTGGCTTCTGGCCGGCAGAGGGCGCTAGTGTCTGTAAATTCGTGTCAAGTTTGGCGTCTGGCTGGCAGAGGGCGCTAGTGTCTATAAAATCGTGTTTAGTTTGTCTTCTTGCCGGCAGGTGCCGCTAGTGTCTATAAAACCGTGTTAAGTGTGGCTTCAGGCTGGCAGAGGTCGCTAGTGTCTATAAAACCGTGTTAAGTTTGTCTTCTTGCCGGCAGGTGGCGCTAGTGTCTATAAAATCGTGTTAAGTGTGGCTTCTGGCCGGCAGAGGGCGCTAGTGTCTGTAAATTCGTGTTTAGTTTGGCGTCTGGCTGGCAGAGGGCGCTAGTGTCTATAAAACCGTGTTTAGTTTTTCTTCTGGCCGGTAGGATATAAGAACTTGTCGAGGTGTAACATATAAAAGTTGTATGAAATAGTAATAATGTCGAAAAAAAAAACCGTGTCAAGTTTGGCGCCTGGCGGGCAGAGGGCGCTAGTGTCTATAAAACCGTGTTTAGTTTGTCTTCTGGCCGGCAGGTGGCGCTAGTGTCTATAAAACCGTGTCAAGTTTGGCGCCTGGCCGTCAGGTGGCGCTAGTGTCTATAAAACCGTGTTAAGTTTGTCTTCTGGCCGGCAGAGGGCGCTAGTGTCTATAAAACCGTGTCAAGTTTGGCGCCTGGCCGGCAGAGGGCGCTAGTGTCTATAAAACCGTGTTACGTGTGGCTTCTGGCCGGCAGAGGGCGCTAGTGTCTGTAAATTCGTGTCAAGTTTGGCGTCTGGCCGGCAGAGGGCGCTAGTGTCTATAAAACCGTGTTAAGTGTGGCTTCTGGCCGGCAGAGGGCGCTAGTGTCTGTAAATTCGTGTCAAGTTTGGCGTCTGGCTGGCAGAGGGCGCTAGTGTCTATAAAATCGTGTTTAGTTTGTCTTCTTGCCGGCAGGTGCCGCTAGTGTCTATAAAACCGTGTTAAGTGTGGCTTCAGGCTGGCAGAGGTCGCTAGTGTCTATAAAACCGTGTTAAGTTTGTCTTCTTGCCGGCAGGTGGCGCTAGTGTCTATAAAATCGTGTTAAGTGTGGCTTCTGGCCGGCAGAGGGCGCTAGTGTCTGTAAATTCGTGTCAAGTTTGGCGTCTGGCCGGCAGAGGGCGCTAGTGTCAGTAAATTCGTGTCAAGTTTGGCGTTTGGCCGGCAGAGGCCGCTAGTGTCTATAAAACCGTGTCAAGTTTGGCGCCTGGCCGGCAGAGGGCGCTAGTGTCTATAAACCGTGTTAAGTGTGGCTTCTGGCCGGCAGAGGGCGCTAGTGTCTATAAAACCGTGTTAAGTTTGTCTTCTGGCCGGCAGAGGGCGCTAGTGTCTATAAAACCGTGTTTAGTTTTTCTTCTGGCCGGTAGGATATAAGAACTAGTCGAGGTGTAACATATAAAAGTTGTATGAAATAGTAATAATATCGAAAAAAAAAAAAAAAACCGTGTCAAGTTTGGCGCCTGGCCGGCAGAGGGCGCTAGTGTCTATAAAACCGTGTCAAGTTTGGCGCCAGGCCGGCAGAGGGCGCTAGTGTCTATAAAATCGTGTTAAGTGTGGCTTCTGGCCGGCAGGTGGCGCTAGTGTGTGTAAATTCGTGTCAAGTTTGGCGCCTGGCCGGCAGAGGGCGCTAGTGTCTATAAAACCGTGTTTAGTTCGTCTTCTGGCCGGCAGAGGGCGCTAGTGTCTATAAAACCGTGTTTAGTTTGTCTTCTGGCCGGCAGGTGGCGCTAGTGTCTATAAAACCGTGTTAAGTGTGTCTTCAGGCCGGCAGAGGGCGCTAGTGTCTATAAAACCGTGTTTAGTTTTTCTTCTGGCCGGTAGGATATAAGAACTTGTCGAGGTGTAACATATAAAAGTTGTATGAAATAGTAATAATATCGAAAAAAAAAAAACCGTGTCAAGTTTGGCGCCTGGCCGGCAGAGGGCGCTAGTGTCTATAAAACCGTGTTAAGTGTGGCTTCTGGCCGGCAGAGGGCGCTAGTGTCTGTAAATTCGTGTCAAGTTTGGCGTCTGGCCGGCAGAGGGCGCTAGTGTCTATAAAACCGTGTTAAGTGTGGCTTCTGGCCGGCAGAGGGCGCTAGTGTCTGTAAATTCGTGTCAAGTTTGGCGTCTGGCCGGCAGAGGGCGCTAGTGTCTATAAAACCGTGTCAAGTGTGGCTTCTGGCCGGCAGAGGGCGCTAGTGTCTGTAAATTCGTGTCAAGTTTGGCGTCTGGCTGGCAGAGGGCGCTAGTGTCTATAAAACCGTGTTTAGTTTGTCTTCTGGCCGGCAGAGGGCGCTAGTGTCTATAAAACCGTGTTTAGTTTGTCTTCTGGCCGGCAGGTGGCGCTAGTGTCTATAAAACCGTGTCAAGTGTGGCTTCTGGCCGGCAGTGGGCGCTAGTGTCTGTAAATTCGTGTCAAGTTTGGCGTCTGGCTGGCAGAGGGCGCTAGTGTCTATAAAACCGTGTTTAGTTTGTCTTCTGGCCGGCAGGTGGCGCTAGTGCCTATAAAACCGTGTTAAGTGTGGCTTCTGGCCGGCAGAGGGCGCTAGTTTGTCTTCTGGCCGGTAGGATATAAGAATTTGTCGAAAAAGATGAATTGTGAAAATTGAATGGATATGTTTTGTATGTAGAAGCCGTTCGAGGTGTGTTATATAAAAGTTTTATGAAGATAGTAATAATGATGAAAAAAAAACAAGTATTATGAAATTAGATCCCTCTCTATCTAGGAACTTGATGAAAAAAATGAATTGTGAAAATTCAATGGATATAGATGTTCTGGATGTCTCTACATCCGTCCGAGGTGTTTTATATAAAAGTGTTGTGAAAATAGTAATGGCCACAGAAAAATAACTAACCTTAACGGAAAAATGGTATATGAATTTGTAATGGAAAAATAGGAACCATCGATACGACAAATGAGCTTACGAATGACTAAAAAAACTTATATAAAAAGTTTAACCGAAAAATTGTGTTATGAATCAATGAATAAAATAGAAGCCGTAACAATATTGGAAAATGTAATATTAACGGTAAAAGATGTATATAGAAAGTTGAAACGAAAAAAAGTGTGTGAAAAATGGAATTCTATAGTGTCTATAAAACCGTGTTAAGTGTGGCTTCAGGCCGGCAGAGGGCGCTAGTGTCTATAAAACCGTGTTTAGTTTTTCTTCTGGCCGGTAGGATATAAGAACTTGTCGAGGTGTAACATATAAAAGTTGTATGAAATAGTAATAATATCGAAAAAAAAAAACCGTGTCAAGTTTGGCGCCTGGCCGGCAGAGGGCGCTAGTGTCTATAAAACCGTGTTAAGTGTGGCTTCTGGCCGGCAGAGGGCGCTAGTGTCTGTAAATTCGTGTCAAGTTTGGCGTCTGGCCGGCAGAGGGCGCTAGTGTCTATAAAACCGTGTTAAGTGTGGCTTCTGGCCGGCAGAGGGCGCTAGTGTCTGTAAATTCGTGTCAAGTTTGGCGTCTGGCCGGCAGAGGGCGCTAGTGTCTATAAAACCGTGTTTAGTTTGTCTTCTGGCCGGCAGGTGGCGCTAGTGTCTATAAAACCGTGTTTAGTTTGTCTTCTGGCCGGCAGGTGGCGCTAGTGTCTATAAAACCGTGTTTAGTTCGTCTTCTGGCCGGCAGAGGGCGCTAGTGTCTATAAAACCGTGTTTAGTTTGTCTTCTGGCCGGCAGGTGCCGCTAGTGTCTATAAAACCGTGTTAAGTGTGGCTTCTGGCCGGCAGAGGGCGCTAGTGTCTGTAAATTCGTGTCAAGTTTGGCGTCTGGCTGGCAGAGGGCGCTAGTGTCTATAAAACCGTGTTTAGTTTGTCTTCTGGCCGGCAGGTGGCGCTATTGTCTATAAAACCGTGTTAAGTGTGGCTTCAGGCCGGCAGAGGGCGCTAGTGTCTATAAAATCGTGTTTAGTTTGTCTTCTTGCCGGCAGGTGGCGCTAGTGTCTATAAAACCGTGTTAAGTGTGGCTTCAGGCTGGCAGAGGTCGCTAGTGTCTATAAAACCGTGTTTAGTTTGTCTTCTTGCCGGCAGGTGGCGCTAGTGTCTATAAAACCGTGTTAAGTGTGGCTTCTGGCCGGCAGAGGGCACTAGTGTCTGTAAATTCGTGTCAAGTTTGGCGTCTGGCTGGCAGAGGGCGCTAGTGTCTATAAAACCGTGTTTAGTTTGTCTTCAGGCCGGCAGAGGGCGCTAGTGTCTATAAAACCGTGTCAAGTTTGGCGCCTGGCCGGCAGAGGGCGCTAGTGTCTATAAACCGTGTTAAGTGTGGCTTCTGGCCGGCAGAGGGCGCTAGTGTCTATAAAACCGTGTTAAGTTTGTCTTCTGGCCGGCAGAGGGCGCTAGTGTCTATAAAACCGTGTTTAGTTTTTCTTCTGGCCGGTAGGATATAAGAACTAGTCGAGGTGTAACATATAAAAGTTGTATGAAATAGTAATAATATCGAAAAAAAAAAAAACCGTGTCAAGTTTGGCGCCTGGCCGGCAGAGGGCGCTAGTGTCTATAAAACCGTGTCAAGTTTGGCGTCTGGCCGGCAGAGGGCGCTAGTGTCTATAAAATCGTGTTAAGTGTGGCTTCTGGCCGGCAGGTGGCGCTAGTGTGTGTAAATTCGTGTCAAGTTTGGCGCCTGGCCGGCAGAGGGCGCTAGTGTCTATAAAACCGTGTTTAGTTCGTCTTCTGGCCGGCAGAGGGCGCTAGTGTCTATAAAACCGTGTTTAGTTTGTCTTCTGGCCGGCAGGTGGCGCTAGTGTCTATGAAACCGTGTTAAGTTTGTCTTCTGGCCGGCAGAGGGCGCTAGTGTCTATAAAACCGTGTTTAGTTTTTCTTCTGGCCGGTAGGATATAAGAACTAGTCGAGGTGTAACATATAAAAGTTGTATGAAATAGTAATAATATCGAAAAAAAAAAAAACCGTGTCAAGTTTGGCGCCTGGCCGGCAGAGGGCGCTAGTGTCTATAAAACCGTGTCAAGTTTGGCGTCTGGCCGGCAGAGGGCGCTAGTGTCTATAAAATCGTGTTAAGTGTGGCTTCTGGCCGGCAGGTGGCGCTAGTGTCTGTAAATTCGTGTCAAGTTTGGCGCCTGGCCGGCAGAGGGCGCTAGTGTCTATAAAACCGTGTTTAGTTCGTCTTCTGGCCGGCAGAGGGCGCTAGTGTCTATAAAACCGTGTTTAGTTTGTCTTCTGGCCGGCAGGTGGCGCTAGTGTCTATAAAACCGTGTTAAGTGTGGCTTCAGGCCGGCAGAGGGCGCTAGTGTCTATAAAACCGTGTTTAGTTTTTCTTCTGGCCGGTAGGATATAAGAACTTGTCGAGGTGTAACATATAAAAGTTGTATGAAATAGTAATAATATCGAAAAAAAAAAAAACCGTGTCAAGTTTGGCGCCTGGCCGGCAGAGGGCGCTAGTGTCTATAAAACCGTGTTAAGTGTGGCTTCTGGCCGGCAGAGGGCGCTAGTGTCTGTAAATTCGTGTCAAGTTTGGCGTCTGGCCGGCAGAGGGCGCTAGTGTCTATAAAACCGTGTTAAGTGTGGCTTCTGGCCGGCAGAGGGCGCTAGTTTGTCTTCTGGCCGGTAGGATATAAGAATTTGTCGAAAGAGATGAATTGTGAAAATTGAATGGATATGTTTTGTATGTAGAAGCCGTTCGAGGTGTGTTATATAAAAGTTTTATGAAGATAGTAATAATGATGAAAAGAAAACAAGTATTATGAAATTAGATCCCTCTCTATCTAGGAACTTGATGAAAAAAATGAATTGTGAAAATTCAATGGATATAGATGTTCTGGATGTCTCTACATCCGTCCGAGGTGTTTTATATAAAAGTGTTGTGAAAATAGTAATGGCCACAGAAAAATAACTAACCTTAACGGAAAAATGGTATATGAATTTGTAATGGAAAAATAGGAACCATCGATACGACAAATGAGCTTACGAATGACTAAAAAAACTTATATAAAAAGTTTAACCGAAAAATTGTGTTATGAATCAATGAATAAAATAGAAGCCGTAACAATATTGGAAAATGTAATATTAACGGTAAAAGATGTATATAGAAAGTTGAAACGAAAAAAAGTGTGTGAAAAATGGAATTCTATAGTGTCTATAAAACCGTGTTAAGTGTGGCTTCAGGCCGGCAGAGGGCGCTAGTGTCTATAAAACCGTGTTTAGTTTTTCTTCTGGCCGGTAAGATATAAGAACTTGTCGAGGTGTAACATATAAAAGTTGTATGAAATAGTAATAATATCGAAAAAAAAAACCGTGTCAAGTTTGGCGCCTGGCCGGCAGAGGGCGCTAGTGTCTATAAAACCGTGTTAAGTGTGGCTTCTGGCCGGCAGAGGGCGCTAGTGTCTGTAAATTCGTGTCAAGTTTGGCGTCTGGCCGGCAGAGGGCGCTAGTGTCTATAAAACCGTGTTAAGTGTGGCTTCTGGCCGGCAGAGGGCGCTAGTGTCTGTAAATTCGTGTCAAGTTTGGCGTCTGGCCGGCAGAGGGCGCTAGTGTCTATAAAACCGTGTTCAGTTTGTCTTCTGGCCGGCAGGTGGCGCTAGTGTCTATAAAACCGTGTTTAGTTTGTCTTCTGGCCGGCAGGTGGCGATAGTGTCTATAAAACCGTGTTTAGTTTGTCTTCTGGCCGGCAGAGGGCGCTAGTGTCTATAAAACCGTGTTTAGTTTGTCTTCTGGCCGGCAGGTGGCGCTAGTGTCTATAAAACCGTGTTAAGTGTGGCTTCTGGCCGGCAGAGGGCGCTAGTGTCTGTAAATTCGTGTCAAGTTTGGCGTCTGGCTGGCAGAGGGCGCTAGTGTCTATAAAATCGTGTTTAGTTTGTCTTCTTGCCGGCAGGTGCCGCTAGTGTCTATAAAACCGTGTTAAGTGTGGCTTCAGGCTGGCAGAGGTCGCTAGTGTCTATAAAACCGTGTTTAGTTTGTCTTCTTGCCGGCAGGTGGCGCTAGTGTCTATAAAATCGTGTTAAGTGTGGCTTCTGGCCGGCAGAGGGCGCTAGTGTCTGTAAATTCGTGTCAAGTTTGGCGTCTGGCTGGCAGAGGGCGCTAGTGTCTATAAAACCGTGTTTAGTTTGTCTTCAGGCCGGCAGAGGGCGCTAGTGTCTATAAAACCGTGTTTAGTTTTTCTTCTGGCCGGTAGGATATAAGAACTTGTCGAGGTGTAACATATAAAAGTTGTATGAAATAGTAATAATGTCGAAAAAAAAAACCGTGTCAAGTTTGGCGCCTGGCGGGCAGAGGGCGCTAGTGTCTATAAAACCGTGTTTAGTTTGTCTTCTGGCCGGCAGGTGGCGCTAGTGTCTATAAAACCGTGTCAAGTTTGGCGCCTGGCCGTCAGGTGGCGCTAGTGTCTATAAAACCGTGTTAAGTTTGTCTTCTGGCCGGCAGAGGGCGCTAGTGTCTATAAAACCGTGTCAAGTTTGGCGCCTGGCCGGCAGAGGGCGCTAGTGTCTATAAAACCGTGTTACGTGTGGCTTCTGGCCGGCAGAGGGCGCTAGTGTCTGTAAATTCGTGTCAAGTTTGGCGTCTGGCCGGCAGAGGGCGCTAGTGTCAGTAAATTCGTGTCAAGTTTGGCGTTTGGCCGGCAGAGGCCGCTAGTGTCTATAAAACCGTGTCAAGTTTGGCGCCTGGCCGGCAGAGGGCGCTAGTGTCTATAAACCGTGTTAAGTGTGGCTTCTGGCCGGCAGAGGGCGCTAGTGTCTATAAAACCGTGTTAAGTTTGTCTTCTGGCCGGCAGAGGGCGCTAGTGTCTATAAAACCGTGTTTAGTTTTTCTTCTGGCCGGTAGGATATAAGAACTAGTCTAGGTGTAACATATAAAAGTTGTATGAAATAGTAATAATATCGAAAAAAAAAAAAAAACCGTGTCAAGTTTGGCGCCTGGCCGGCAGAGGGCGCTAGTGTCTATAAAACCGTGTCAAGTTTGGCGTCTGGCCGGCAGAGGGCGCTAGTGTCTATAAAATCGTGTTAAGTGTGGCTTCTGGCCGGCAGGTGGCGCTAGTGTGTGTAAATTCGTGTCAAGTTTGGCGCCTGGCCGGCAGAGGGCGCTAGTGTCTATAAAACCGTGTTTAGTTCGTCTTCTGGCCGGCAGAGGGCGCTAGTGTCTATAAAACCGTGTTTAGTTTGTCTTCTGGCCGGCAGGTGGCGCTAGTGTCTATAAAACCGTGTTAAGTGTGTCTTCAGGCCGGCAGAGGGCGCTATTGTCTATAAAACCGTGTTTAGTTTTTCTTCTGGCCGGTAGGATATAAGAACTTGTCGAGGTGTAACATATAAAAGTTGTATGAAATAGTAATAATATCGAAAAAAAAAAACCGTGTCAAGTTTGGCGCCTGGCCGGCAGAGGGCGCTAGTGTCTATAAAACCGTGTTAAGTGTGGCTTCTGGCCGGCAGAGGGCGCTAGTGTATGTAAATTCGTGTCAAGTTTGGCGTCTGGCCGGCAGAGGGCGCTAGTGTCTATAAAACCGTGTTAAGTGTGGCTTCTGGCCGGCAGAGGGCGCTAGTGTCTGTAAATTCGTGTCAAGTTTGGCGTCTGGCCGGCAGAGGGCGCTAGTGTCTATAAAACCGTGTCAAGTGTGGCTTCTGGCCGGCAGAGGGCGCTAGTGTCTGTAAATTCGTGTCAAGTTTGGCGTCTGGCTGGCAGAGGGCGCTAGTGTCTATAAAACCGTGTTTAGTTTGTCTTCTGGCCGGCAGAGGGCGCTAGTGTCTATAAAACCGTGTTTAGTTTGTCTTCTGGCCGGCAGGTGGCGCTAGTGTCTATAAAACCGTGTCAAGTGTGGCTTCTGGCCGGCAGTGGGCGCTAGTGTCTGTAAATTCGTGTCAAGTTTGGCGTCTGGCTGGCAGAGGGCGCTAGTGTCTATAAAACCGTGTTTAGTTTGTCTTCTGGCCGGCAGGTGGCGCTAGTGCCTATAAAACCGTGTTAAGTGTGGCTTCTGGCCGGCAGAGGGCGCTAGTTTGTCTTCTGGCCGGTAGGATATAAGAATTTGTCGAAAAAGATGAATTGTGAAAATTGAATGGATATGTTTTGTATGTAGAAGCCGTTCGAGGTGTGTTATATAAAAGTTTTATGAAGATAGTAATAATGATGAAAAAAAAACAAGTATTATGAAATTAGATCCCTCTCTATCTAGGAACTTGATGAAAAAAATGAATTGTGAAAATTCAATGGATATAGATGTTCTGGATGTCTCTACATCCGTCCGAGGTGTTTTATATAAAAGTGTTGTGAAAATAGTAATGGCCACAGAAAAATAACTAACCTTAACGGAAAAATGGTATATGAATTTGTAATGGAAAAATAGGAACCATCGATACGACAAATGAGCTTACGAATGACTAAAAAAACTTATATAAAAAGTTTAACCGAAAAATTGTGTTATGAATCAATGAATAAAATAGAAGCCGTAACAATATTGGAAAATGTAATATTAACGGTAAAAGATGTATATAGAAAGTTGAAACGAAAAAAAGTGTGTGAAAAATGGAATTCTATAGTGTCTATAAAACCGTGTTAAGTGTGGCTTCAGGCCGGCAGAGGGCGCTAGTGTCTATAAAACCGTGTTTAGTTTTTCTTCTGGCCGGTAGGATATAAGAACTTGTCGAGGTGTAACATATAAAAGTTGTATGAAATAGTAATAATATCGAAAAAAAAAAACCGTGTCAAGTTTGGCGCCTGGCCGGCAGAGGGCGCTAGTGTCTATAAAACCGTGTTAAGTGTGGCTTCTGGCCGGCAGAGGGCGCTAGTGTCTGTAAATTCGTGTCAAGTTTGGCGTCTGGCCGGCAGAGGGCGCTAGTGTCTATAAAACCGTGTTAAGTGTGGCTTCTGGCCGGCAGAGGGCGCTAGTGTCTGTAAATTCGTGTCAAGTTTGGCGTCTGGCCGGCAGAGGGCGCTAGTGTCTATAAAATCGTGTTTAGTTTGTCTTCTGGCCGGCAGGTGGCGCTAGTGTCTATAAAACCGTGTTTAGTTTGTCTTCTGGCCGGCAGGTGGCGCTAGTGTCTATAAAACCGTGTTTAGTTCGTCTTCTGGCCGGCAGAGGGCGCTAGTGTCTATAAAACCGTGTTTAGTTTGTCTTCTGGCCGGCAGGTGCCGCTAGTGTCTATAAAACCGTGTTAAGTGTGGCTTCTGGCCGGCAGAGGGCGCTAGTGTCTGTAAATTCGTGTCAAGTTTGGCGTCTGGCTGGCAGAGGGCGCTAGTGTCTATAAAACCGTGTTTAGTTTGTCTTCTGGCCGGCAGGTGGCGCTATTGTCTATAAAACCGTGTTAAGTGTGGCTTCAGGCCGGCAGAGGGCGCTAGTGTCTATAAAATCGTGTTTAGTTTGTCTTCTTGCCGGCAGGTGGCGCTAGTGTCTATAAAACCGTGTTAAGTGTGGCTTCAGGCTGGCAGAGGTCGCTAGTGTCTATAAAACCGTGTTTAGTTTGTCTTCTTGCCGGCAGGTGGCGCTAGTGTCTATAAAACCGTGTTAAGTGTGGCTTCTGGCCGGCAGAGGGCGCTAGTGTCTGTAAATTCGTGTCAAGTTTGGCGTCTGGCTGGCAGAGGGCGCTAGTGTCTATAAAACCGTGTTTAGTTTGTCTTCAGGCCGGCAGAGGGCGCTAGTGTCTATAAAACCGTGTCAAGTTTGGCGCCTGGCCGGCAGAGGGCGCTAGTGTCTATAAACCGTGTTAAGTGTGGCTTCTGGCCGGCAGAGGGCGCTAGTGTCTATAAAACCGTGTTAAGTTTGTCTTCTGGCGGGCAGAGGGCGCTAGTGTCTATAAAACCGTGTTTAGTTTTTCTTCTGGCCGGTAGGATATAAGAACTAGTCGAGGTGTAACATATAAAAGTTGTATGAAATAGTAATAATATCGAAAAAAAAAAAAACCGTGTCAAGTTTGGCGCCTGGCCGGCAGAGGGCGCTAGTGTCTATAAAACCGTGTCAAGTTTGGCGTCTGGCCGGCAGAGGGCGCTAGTGTCTATAAAATCGTGTTAACTGTGACTTCTGGCCGGCAGGTGGCGCTAGTGTGTGTAAATTCGTGTCAAGTTTGGCGCCTGGCCGGCAGAGGGCGCTAGTGTCTATAAAACCGTGTTTAGTTTGTCTTCTGGCCGGCAGGTGGCGCTAGTGTCTATAAAACCGTGTTAAGTGTGTCTTCAGGCCGGCAGAGTGCGCTAGTGTCTATAAAACCGTGTTTAGTTTTTCTTCTGGCCGGTAGGATATAAGAACTTGTCGAGGTGTAACATATAAAAGTTGTATGAAATAGTAATAATATCGAAAAAAAAAAAACCGTGTCAAGTTTGGCGCCTGGCCGGCAGAGGGCGCTAGTGTCTATAAAACCGTGTTAAGTGTGGCTTCTGGCCGGCAGAGGGCGCTAGTGTCTGTAAATTCGTGTCAAGTTTGGCGTCTGGCCGGCAGAGGGCGCTAGTGTCTATAAAACCGTGTTAAGTGTGGCTTCTGGCCGGCAGAGGGCGCTAGTGTCTGTAACTTCGTGTCAAGTTTGGCGTCTGGCCGGCAGAGGGCGCTAGTGTCTATAAAACCGTGTCAAGTGTGGCTTCTGGCCGGCAGAGGGCGCTAGTGTCTGTAAATTCGTGTCAAGTTTGGCGTCTGGCTGGCAGAGGGCGCTAGTGTCTATAAAACCGTGTTTAGTTTGTCTTCTGGCCGGCAGAGGGCGCTAGTGTCTATAAAACCGTGTTTAGTTTGTCTTCTGGCCGGCAGGTGGCGCTAGTGTCTATAAAACCGTGTCAAGTGTGGCTTCTGGCCGGCAGTGGGCGCTAGTGTCTGTAAATTCGTGTCAAGTTTGGCGTCTGGCTGGCAGAGGGCGCTAGTGTCTATAAAACCGTGTTTAGTTTGTCTTCTGGCTGGCAGAGGGCGCTAGTGTCTATAAAACCGTGTTTAGTTTGTCTTCTGGCCGGCAGGTGGCGCTAGTGCCTATAAAACCGTGTTAAGTGTGGCTTCTGGCCGGCAGAGGGCGCTAGTTTGTCTTCTGGCCGGTAGGATATAAGAATTTGTCGAAAAAGATGAATTGTGAAAATTGAATGGATATGTTTTGTATGTAGAAGCCGTTCGAGGTGTGTTATATAAAAGTTTTATGAAGATAGTAATAATGATGAAAAAAAAACAAGTATTATGAAATTAGATCCCTCTCTATCTAGGAACTTGATGAAAAAAATGAATTGTGAAAATTCAATGGATATAGATGTTCTGGATGTCTCTACATCCGTCCGAGGTGTTTTATATAAAAGTGTTGTGAAAATAGTAATGGCCACAGAAAAATAACTAACCTTAACGGAAAAATGGTATATGAATTTGTAATGGAAAAATAGGAACCATCGATACGACAAATGAGCTTACGAATGACTAAAAAAACTTATATAAAAAGTTTAACCGAAAAATTGTGTTATGAATCAATGAATAAAATAGAAGCCGTAACAATATTGGAAAATGTAATATTAACGGTAAAAGATGTATATAGAAAGTTGAAACGAAAAAAAGTGTGTGAAAAATGGAATTCTATAGTGTCTATAAAACCGTGTTAAGTGTGGCTTCAGGCCGGCAGAGGGCGCTAGTGTCTATAAAACCGTGTTTAGTTTTTCTTCTGGCCGGTAGGATATAAGAACTTGTCGAGGTGTAACATATAAAAGTTGTATGAAATAGTAATAATATCGAAAAAAAAAAAACCGTGTCAAGTTTGGCGCCTGGCCGGCAGAGGGCGCTAGTGTCTATAAAACCGTGTTAAGTGTGGCTTCTGGCCGGCAGAGGGCGCTAGTGTCTGTAAATTCGTGTCAAGTTTGGCGTCTGGCCGGCAGAGGGCGCTAGTGTCTATAAAACCGTGTTTAGTTTGTCTTCTGGCCGGCAGGTGGCGCTAGTGTCTATAAAACCGTGTTTAGTTTGTCTTCTGGCCGGCAGGTGGCGCTAGTGTCTATAAAACCGTGTTTAGTTCGTCTTCTGGCCGGCAGAGGGCGCTAGTGTCTATAAAACCGTGTTTAGTTTGTCTTCTGGCCGGCAGGTGCCGCTAGTGTCTATAAAACCGTGTTAAGTGTGGCTTCTGGCCGGCAGAGGGCGCTAGTGTCTGTAAATTCGTGTCAAGTTTGGCGTCTGGCTGGCAGAGGGCGCTAGTGTCTATAAAACCGTGTTTAGTTTGTCTTCTGGCCGGCAGGTGGCGCTATTGTCTATAAAACCGTGTTAAGTGTGGCTTCAGGCCGGCAGAGGGCGCTAGTGTCTATAAAACCGTGTTTAGTTTGTCTTCTTGCCGGCAGGTGGCGCTAGTGTCTATAAAACCGTGTTAAGTGTGGCTTCTGGCCGGCAGAGGGCGCTAGTGTCTGTAAATTCGTGTCAAGTTTGGCGTCTGGCTGGCAGAGGGCGCTAGTGTCTATAAAACCGTGTGTAGTTTGTCTTCAGGCCGGCAGAGGGCGCTAGTGTCTATAAAACCGTGTCAAGTTTGGCGCCTGGCCGGCAGAGGGCGCTAGTGTCTATAAACCGTGTTAAGTGTGGCTTCTGGCCGGCAGAGGGCGCTAGTGTCTATAAAACCGTGTTAAGTTTGTCTTCTGGCCGGCAGAGGGCGCTAGTGTCTATAAAACCGTGTTTAGTTTTTCTTCTGGCCGGTAGGATATAAGAACTAGTCGAGGTGTAACATATAAAAGTTGTATGAAATAGTAATAATATCGAAAAAAAAAAAAACCGTGTCAAGTTTGGCGCCTGGCCGGCAGAGGGCGCTAGTGTCTATAAAACCGTGTCAAGTTTGGCGTCTGGCCGGCAGAGGGCGCTAGTGTCTATAAAATCGTGTTAACTGTGGCTTCTGGCCGGCAGGTGGCGCTAGTGTGTGTAAATTCGTGTCAAGTTTGGCGCCTGGCCGGCAGAGGGCGCTAGTGTCTATAAAACCGTGTTTAGTTTGTCTTCTGGCCGGCAGGTGGCGCTAGTGTCTATAAAACCGTGTTAAGTGTGTCTTCAGGCCGGCAGAGTGCGCTAGTGTCTATAAAACCGTGTTTAGTTTTTCTTCTGGCCGGTAGGATATAAGAACTTGTCGAGGTGTAACATATAAAAGTTGTATGAAATAGTAATAATATCGAAAAAAAAAAAACCGTGTCAAGTTTGGCGCCTGGCCGGCAGAGGGCGCTAGTGTCTATAAAACCGTGTTAAGTGTGGCTTCTGGCCGGCAGAGGGCGCTAGTGTCTGTAAATTCGTGTCAAGTTTGGCGTCTGGCCGGCAGAGGGCGCTAGTGTCTATAAAACCGTGTTAAGTGTGGCTTCTGGCCGGCAGAGGGCGCTAGTGTCTGTAACTTCGTGTCAAGTTTGGCGTCTGGCCGGCAGAGGGCGCTAGTGTCTATAAAACCGTGTCAAGTGTGGCTTCTGGCCGGCAGAGGGCGCTAGTGTCTGTAAATTCGTGTCAAGTTTGGCGTCTGGCTGGCAGAGGGCGCTAGTGTCTATAAAACCGTGTTTAGTTTGTCTTCTGGCCGGCAGAGGGCGCTAGTGTCTATAAAACCGTGTTTAGTTTGTCTTCTGGCCGGCAGGTGGCGCTAGTGTCTATAAAACCGTGTCAAGTGTGGCTTCTGGCCGGCAGTGGGCGCTAGTGTCTGTAAATTCGTGTCAAGTTTGGCGTCTGGCTGGCAGAGGGCGCTAGTGTCTATAAAACCGTGTTTAGTTTGTCTTCTGGCTGGCAGAGGGCGCTAGTGTCTATAAAACCGTGTTTAGTTTGTCTTCTGGCCGGCAGGTGGCGCTAGTGCCTATAAAACCGTGTTAAGTGTGGCTTCTGGCCGGCAGAGGGCGCTAGTTTGTCTTCTGGCCGGTAGGATATAAGAATTTGTCGAAAAAGATGAATTGTGAAAATTGAATGGATATGTTTTGTATGTAGAAGCCGTTCGAGGTGTGTTATATAAAAGTTTTATGAAGATAGTAATAATGATGAAAAAAAAACAAGTATTATGAAATTAGATCCCTCTCTATCTAGGAACTTGATGAAAAAAATGAATTGTGAAAATTCAATGGATATAGATGTTCTGGATGTCTCTACATCCGTCCGAGGTGTTTTATATAAAAGTGTTGTGAAAATAGTAATGGCCACAGAAAAATAACTAACCTTAACGGAAAAATGGTATATGAATTTGTAATGGAAAAATAGGAACCATCGATACGACAAATGAGCTTACGAATGACTAAAAAAACTTATATAAAAAGTTTAACCGAAAAATTGTGTTATGAATCAATGAATAAAATAGAAGCCGTAACAATATTGGAAAATGTAATATTAACGGTAAAAGATGTATATAGAAAGTTGAAACGAAAAAAAGTGTGTGAAAAATGGAATTCTATAGTGTCTATAAAACCGTGTTAAGTGTGGCTTCAGGCCGGCAGAGGGCGCTAGTGTCTATAAAACCGTGTTTAGTTTTTCTTCTGGCCGGTAGGATATAAGAACTTGTCGAGGTGTAACATATAAAAGTTGTATGAAATAGTAATAATATCGAAAAAAAAAAAACCGTGTCAAGTTTGGCGCCTGGCCGGCAGAGGGCGCTAGTGTCTATAAAACCGTGTTAAGTGTGGCTTCTGGCCGGCAGAGGGCGCTAGTGTCTGTAAATTCGTGTCAAGTTTGGCGTCTGGCCGGCAGAGGGCGCTAGTGTCTATAAAACCGTGTTTAGTTTGTCTTCTGGCCGGCAGGTGGCGCTAGTGTCTATAAAACCGTGTTTAGTTTGTCTTCTGGCCGGCAGGTGGCGCTAGTGTCTATAAAACCGTGTTTAGTTCGTCTTCTGGCCGGCAGAGGGCGCTAGTGTCTATAAAACCGTGTTTAGTTTGTCTTCTGGCCGGCAGGTGCCGCTAGTGTCTATAAAACCGTGTTAAGTGTGGCTTCTGGCCGGCAGAGGGCGCTAGTGTCTGTAAATTCGTGTCAAGTTTGGCGTCTGGCTGGCAGAGGGCGCTAGTGTCTATAAAACCGTGTTTAGTTTGTCTTCTGGCCGGCAGGTGGCGCTATTGTCTATAAAACCGTGTTAAGTGTGGCTTCAGGCCGGCAGAGGGCGCTAGTGTCTATAAAACCGTGTTTAGTTTGTCTTCTTGCCGGCAGGTGGCGCTAGTGTCTATAAAACCGTGTTAAGTGTGGCTTCTGGCCGGCAGAGGGCGCTAGTGTCTGTAAATTCGTGTCAAGTTTGGCGTCTGGCTGGCAGAGGGCGCTAGTGTCTATAAAACCGTGTGTAGTTTGTCTTCAGGCCGGCAGAGGGCGCTAGTGTCTATAAAACCGTGTCAAGTTTGGCGCCTGGCCGGCAGAGGGCGCTAGTGTCTATAAACCGTGTTAAGTGTGGCTTCTGGCCGGCAGAGGGCGCTAGTGTCTATAAAACCGTGTTAAGTTTGTCTTCTGGCCGGCAGAGGGCGCTAGTGTCTATAAAACCGTGTTTAGTTTTTCTTCTGGCCGGTAGGATATAAGAACTAGTCGAGGTGTAACATATAAAAGTTGTATGAAATAGTAATAATATCGAAAAAAAAAAAAACCGTGTCAAGTTTGGCGCCTGGCCGGCAGAGGGCGCTAGTGTCTATAAAACCGTGTCAAGTTTGGCGTCTGGCCGGCAGAGGGCGCTAGTGTCTATAAAATCGTGTTAACTGTGGCTTCTGGCCGGCAGGTGGCGCTAGTGTGTGTAAATTCGTGTCAAGTTTGGCGCCTGGCCGGCAGAGGGCGCTAGTGTCTATAAAACCGTGTTTAGTTTGTCTTCTGGCCGGCAGGTGGCGCTAGTGTCTATAAAACCGTGTTAAGTGTGTCTTCAGGCCGGCAGAGTGCGCTAGTGTCTATAAAACCGTGTTTAGTTTTTCTTCTGGCCGGTAGGATATAAGAACTTGTCGAGGTGTAACATATAAAAGTTGTATGAAATAGTAATAATATCGAAAAAAAAAAAACCGTGTCAAGTTTGGCGCCTGGCCGGCAGAGGGCGCTAGTGTCTATAAAACCGTGTTAAGTGTGGCTTCTGGCCGGCAGAGGGCGCTAGTGTCTGTAAATTCGTGTCAAGTTTGGCGTCTGGCCGGCAGAGGGCGCTAGTGTCTATAAAACCGTGTTAAGTGTGGCTTCTGGCCGGCAGAGGGCGCTAGTGTCTGTAACTTCGTGTCAAGTTTGGCGTCTGGCCGGCAGAGGGCGCTAGTGTCTATAAAACCGTGTCAAGTGTGGCTTCTGGCCGGCAGAGGGCGCTAGTGTCTGTAAATTCGTGTCAAGTTTGGCGTCTGGCTGGCAGAGGGCGCTAGTGTCTATAAAACCGTGTTTAGTTTGTCTTCTGGCCGGCAGAGGGCGCTAGTGTCTATAAAACCGTGTTTAGTTTGTCTTCTGGCCGGCAGGTGGCGCTAGTGTCTATAAAACCGTGTCAAGTGTGGCTTCTGGCCGGCAGTGGGCGCTAGTGTCTGTAAATTCGTGTCAAGTTTGGCGTCTGGCTGGCAGAGGGCGCTAGTGTCTATAAAACCGTGTTTAGTTTGTCTTCTGGCTGGCAGAGGGCGCTAGTGTCTATAAAACCGTGTTTAGTTTGTCTTCTGGCCGGCAGGTGGCGCTAGTGCCTATAAAACCGTGTTAAGTGTGGCTTCTGGCCGGCAGAGGGCGCTAGTTTGTCTTCTGGCCGGTAGGATATAAGAATTTGTCGAAAAAGATGAATTGTGAAAATTGAATGGATATGTTTTGTATGTAGAAGCCGTTCGAGGTGTGTTATATAAAAGTTTTATGAAGATAGTAATAATGATGAAAAAAAAACAAGTATTATGAAATTAGATCCCTCTCTATCTAGGAACTTGATGAAAAAAATGAATTGTGAAAATTCAATGGATATAGATGTTCTGGATGTCTCTACATCCGTCCGAGGTGTTTTATATAAAAGTGTTGTGAAAATAGTAATGGCCACAGAAAAATAACTAACCTTAACGGAAAAATGGTATATGAATTTGTAATGGAAAAATAGGAACCATCGATACGACAAATGAGCTTACGAATGACTAAAAAAACTTATATAAAAAGTTTAACCGAAAAATTGTGTTATGAATCAATGAATAAAATAGAAGCCGTAACAATATTGGAAAATGTAATATTAACGGTAAAAGATGTATATAGAAAGTTGAAACGAAAAAAAGTGTGTGAAAAATGGAATTCTATAGTGTCTATAAAACCGTGTTAAGTGTGGCTTCAGGCCGGCAGAGGGCGCTAGTGTCTATAAAACCGTGTTTAGTTTTTCTTCTGGCCGGTAGGATATAAGAACTTGTCGAGGTGTAACATATAAAAGTTGTATGAAATAGTAATAATATCGAAAAAAAAAAAACCGTGTCAAGTTTGGCGCCTGGCCGGCAGAGGGCGCTAGTGTCTATAAAACCGTGTTAAGTGTGGCTTCTGGCCGGCAGAGGGCGCTAGTGTCTGTAAATTCGTGTCAAGTTTGGCGTCTGGCCGGCAGAGGGCGCTAGTGTCTATAAAACCGTGTTAAGTGTGGCTTCTGGCCGGCAGAGGGCGCTAGTGTCTGTAAATTCGTGTCAAGTTTGGCGTCTGGCCGGCAGAGGGCGCTAGTGTCTATAAAACCGTGTTTAGTTTGTCTTCTGGCCGGCAGGTGGCGCTAGTGTCTATAAAACCGTGTTTAGTTTGTCTTCTGGCCGGCAGGTGGCGCTAGTGTCTATAAAACCGTGTTTAGTTCGTCTTCTGGCCGGCAGAGGGCGCTAGTGTCTATAAAACCGTGTTTAGTTTGTCTTCTGGCCGGCAGGTGCCGCTAGTGTCTATAAAACCGTGTTAAGTGTGGCTTCTGGCCGGCAGAGGGCGCTAGTGTCTGTAAATTCGTGTCAAGTTTGGCGTCTGGCTGGCAGAGGGCGCTAGTGTCTATAAAACCGTGTTTAGTTTGTCTTCTGGCCGGCAGGTGGCGCTATTGTCTATAAAACCGTGTTAAGTGTGGCTTCAGGCCGGCAGAGGGCGCTAGTGTCTATAAAATCGTGTTTAGTTTGTCTTCTTGCCGGCAGGTGGCGCTAGTGTCTATAAAACCGTGTTAAGTGTGGCTTCAGGCTGGCAGAGGTCGCTAGTGTCTATAAAACCGTGTTTAGTTTGTCTTCTTGCCGGCAGGTGGCGCTAGTGTCTATAAAACCGTGTTAAGTGTGGCTTCTGGCCGGCAGAGGGCGCTAGTGTCTGTAAATTCGTGTCAAGTTTGGCGTCTGGCTGGCAGAGGGCGCTAGTGTCTATAAAACCGTGTTTAGTTTGTCTTCAGGCCGGCAGAGGGCGCTAGTGTCTATAAAACCGTGTCAAGTTTGGCGCCTGGCCGGCAGAGGGCGCTAGTGTCTATAAACCGTGTTAAGTGTGGCTTCTGGCCGGCAGAGGGCGCTAGTGTCTATAAAACCGTGTTAAGTTTGTCTTCTGGCCGGCAGAGGGCGCTAGTGTCTATAAAACCGTGTTTAGTTTTTCTTCTGGCCGGTAGGATATAAGAACTAGTCGAGGTGTAACATATAAAAGTTGTATGAAATAGTAATAATATCGAAAAAAAAAAAAACCGTGTCAAGTTTGGCGCCTGGCCGGCAGAGGGCGCTAGTGTCTATAAAACCGTGTCAAGTTTGGCGTCTGGCCGGCAGAGGGCGCTAGTGTCTATAAAATCGTGTTAAGTGTGGCTTCTGGCCGGCAGGTGGCGCTAGTGTGTGTAAATTCGTGTCAAGTTTGGCGCCTGGCCGGCAGAGGGCGCTAGTGTCTATAAAACCGTGTTTAGTTCATCTTCTGGCCGGCAGAGGGCGCTAGTGTCTATAAAACCGTGTTTAGTTTGTCTTCTGGCCGGCAGGTGGCGCTAGTGTCTATAAAACCGTGTTAAGTGTGTCTTCAGGCCGGCAGAGGGCGCTAGTGTCTATAAAACCGTGTTTAGTTTTTCTTCTGGCCGGTAGGATATAAGAACTTGTCGAGGTGTAACATATAAAAGTTGTATGAAATAGTAATAATATCGAAAAAAAAAAAAACCGTGTCAAGTTTGGCGCCTGGCCGGCAGAGGGCGCTAGTGTCTATAAAACCGTGTTAAGTGTGGCTTCTGGCCGGCAGAGGGCGCTAGTGTCTGTAAATTCGTGTCAAGTTTGGCGTCTGGCCGGCAGAGGGCGCTAGTGTCTATAAAACCGTGTTAAGTGTGGCTTCTGGCCGGCAGAGGGCGCTAGTGTCTGTAACTTCGTGTCAAGTTTGGCGTCTGGCCGGCAGAGGGCGCTAGTGTCTATAAAACCGTGTCAAGTGTGGCTTCTGGCCGGCAGAGGGCGCTAGTGTCTGTAAATTCGTGTCAAGTTTGGCGTCTGGCTGGCAGAGGGCGCTAGTGTCTATAAAACCGTGTTTAGTTTGTCTTCTGGCCGGCAGAGGGCGCTAGTGTCTATAAAACCGTGTTTAGTTTGTCTTCTGGCCGGCAGGTGGCGCTAGTGTCTATAAAACCGTGTCAAGTGTGGCTTCTGGCCGGCAGTGGGCGCTAGTGTCTGTAAATTCGTGTCAAGTTTGGCGTCTGGCTGGCAGAGGGCGCTAGTGTCTATAAAACCGTGTTTAGTTTGTCTTCTGGCCGGCAGGTGGTGCTAGTGCCTATAAAACCGTGTTAAGTGTGGCTTCTGGCCGGCAGAGGGCGCTAGTTTGTCTTCTGGCCGGTAGGATATAAGAATTTGTCGAAAAAGATGAATTGTGAAAATTGAATGGATATGTTTTGTATGTAGAAGCCGTTCGAGGTGTGTTATATAAAAGTTTTATGAAGATAGTAATAATGATGAAAAAAAAACAAGTATTATGAAATTAGATCCCTCTCTATCTAGGAACTTGATGAAAAAAATGAATTGTGAAAATTCAATGGATATAGATGTTCTGGATGTCTCTACATCCGTCCGAGGTGTTTTATATAAAAGTGTTGTGAAATTAGTAATGGCCACAGAAAAATAACTAACCTTAACGGAAAAATGGTATATGAATTTGTAATGGAAAAATAGGAACCATCGATACGACAAATGAGCTTACGAATGACTAAAAAAACTTATATAAAAAGTTTAACCGAAAAATTGTGTTATGAATCAATGAATAAAATAGAAGCCGTAACAATATTGGAAAATGTAATATTAACGGTAAAAGATGTATATAGAAAGTTGAAACGAAAAAAAGTGTGTGAAAAATGGAATTCTATAGTGTCTATAAAACCGTGTTAAGTGTGGCTTCAGGCCGGCAGAGGGCGCTAGTGTCTATAAAACCGTGTTTAGTTTTTCTTCTGGCCGGTAGGATATAAGAACTTGTCGAGGTGTAACATATAAAAGTTGTATGAAATAGTAATAATATCGAAAAAAAAAAAACCGTGTCAAGTTTGGCGCCTGGCCGGCAGAGGGCGCTAGTGTCTAAAAAACCGTGTTAAGTGTGGCTTCTGGCCGGCAGAGGGCGCTAGTGTCTGTAAATTCGTGTCAAGTTTGGCGTCTTGCCGGCAGAGGGCGCTAGTGTCTATAAAACCGTGTTAAGTGTGGCTTCAGGCCGGCAGAGGGCGCTAGTGTCTATAAAACCGTGTTTAGTTTTTCTTCTGGCCGGTAGGATATAAGAACTTGTCGAGGTGTAACATATAAAAGTTGTATGAAATAGTAATAATATCGAAAAAAAAAAAACCGTGTCAAGTTTGGCGCCTGGCCGGCAGAGGGCGCTAGTGTCTAAAAAACCGTGTTAAGTGTGGCTTCTGGCCGGCAGAGGGCGCTAGTGTCTGTAAATTCGTGTCAAGTTTGGCGTCTGGCCGGCAGAGGGCGCTAGTGTCTATAAAACCGTGTTTAGTTTGTCTTCTGGCCGGCAGGTGGCGCTAGTGTCTATAAAACCGTGTTTAGTTTGTCTTCTGGCCGGCAGGTGGCGCTAGTGTCTATAAAACCGTGTGTAGTTTGTCTTCTGGCCGGCAGAGGGCGCTAGTGTCTATAAAACCGTGTTTAGTTTGTCTTCTGGCCGGCAGGTGCCGCTAGTGTCTATAAAACCGTGTTAAGTGTGGCTTCTGGCCGGCAGAGGGCGCTAGTGTCTGTAAATTCGTGTCAAGTTTGGCGTCTGGCTGGCAGAGGGCGCTAGTGTCTATAAAACCGTGTTTAGTTTGTCTTCTGGCCGGCAGGTTGCGCTATTGTCTATAAAACCGTGTTAAGTGTGACTTCAGGCCGGCAGAGGGCGCTAGTGTCTATAAAATCGTGTTTAGTTTGTCTTCTTGCCGGCAGGTGGCGCTAGTGTCTATAAAACCGTGTTAAGTGTGGCTTCAGGCTGGCAGAGGTCGCTAGTGTCTATAAAACCGTGTTTAGTTTGTCTTCTTGCCGGCAGGTGGCGCTAGTGTCTATAAAACCGTGTTAAGTGTGGCTTCTGGCCGGCAGAGGGCGCTAGTGTCTGTAAATTCGTGTCAAGTTTGGCGTCTGGCTGGCAGAGGGCGCTAGTGTCTATAAAACCGTGTTTAGTTTGTCTTCAGGCCGGCAGAGGGCGCTAGTGTCTATAAAACCGTGTCAAGTTTGGCGCCTGGCCGGCAGAGGGCGCTAGTGTCTATAAACCGTGTTAAGTGTGGCTTCTGGCCGGCAGAGGGCGCTAGTGTCTATAAAACCGTGTTAAGTTTGTCTTCTGGCCGGCAGAGGGCGCTAGTGTCTATAAAACCGTGTTTAGTTTTTCTTCTGGCCGGTAGGATTTAAGAACTAGTCGAGGTGTAACATATAAAAGTTGTATGAAATAGTAATAATATCGAAAAAAAAAAAAAACCGTGTCAAGTTTGGCGCCTGGCCGGCAGAGGGCGCTAGTGTCTATAAAACCGTGTCAAGTTTGGCGTCTGGCCGGCAGAGGGCGCTAGTGTCTATAAAATCGTGTTAAGTGTGGCTTCTGGCCGGCAGGTGGCGCTAGTGTGTGTAAATTCGTGTCAAGTTTGGCGCCTGGCCGGCAGAGGGCGCTAGTGTCTATAAAACCGTGTTTAGTTCGTCTTCTGGCCGGCAGAGGGCGCTAGTGTCTATAAAACCGTGTTTAGTTTGTCTTCTGGCCGGCAGGTGGCGCTAGTGTCTATAAAACCGTGTTAAGTGTGTCTTCAGGCCGGCAGAGGGCGCTAGTGTCTATAAAACCGTGTTTAGTTTTTCTTCTGGCCGGTAGGATATAAGAACTTGTCGAGGTGTAACATATAAAAGTTGTATGAAATAGTAATAATATCGAAAAAAAAAAACCGTGTCAAGTTTGGCGCCTGGCCGGCAGAGGGCGCTAGTGTCTATAAAACCGTGTTAAGTGTGGCTTCTGGCCGGCAGAGGGCGCTAGTGTCTGTAAATTCGTGTCAAGTTTGGCGTCTGGCCGGCAGAGGGCGCTAGTGTCTATAAAACCGTGTTAAGTGTGGCTTCTGGCCGGCAGAGGGCGCTAGTGTCTGTAAATTCGTGTCAAGTTTGGCGTCTGGCCGGCAGAGGGCGCTAGTGTCTATAAAACCGTGTCAAGTGTGGCTTCTGGCCGGCAGAGGGCGCTAGTGTCTGTAAATTCGTGTCAAGTTTGGCGTCTGGCTGGCAGAGGGCGCTAGTGTCTATAAAACCGTGTTTAGTTTGTCTTCTGGCCGGCAGAGGGCGCTAGTGTCTATAAAACCGTGTTTAGTTTGTCTTCTGGCCGGCAGGTGGCGCTAGTGTCTATAAAACCGTGTCAAGTGTGGCTTCTGGCCGGCAGTGGGCGCTAGTGTCTGTAAATTCGTGTCAAGTTTGGCGTCTGGCTGGCAGAGGGCGCTAGTGTCTATAAAACCGTGTTTAGTTTGTCTTCTGGCCGGCAGGTGGCGCTAGTGCCTATAAAACCGTGTTAAGTGTGGCTTCTGGCCGGCAGAGGGCGCTAGTTTGTCTTCTGGCCGGTAGGATATAAGAATTTGTCGAAAAAGATGAATTGTGAAAATTGAATGGATATGTTTTGTATGTAGAAGCCGTTCGAGGTGTGTTATATAAAAGTTTTATGAAGATAGTAATAATGATGAAAAAAAAACAAGTATTATGAAATTAGATCCCTCTATATCTAGGAACTTGATGAAAAAAATGAATTGTGAAAATTCAATGGATATAGATGTTCTGGATGTCTCTACATCCGTCCGAGGTGTTTTATATAAAAGTGTTGTGAAAATAGTAATGGCCACAGAAAAATAACTAACCTTAACGGAAAAATGGTATATGAATTTGTAATGGAAAAATAGGAACCATCGATACGACAAATGAGCTTACGAATGACTAAAAAAACTTATATAAAAAGTTTAACCGAAAAATTGTGTTATGAATCAATGAATAAAATAGAAGCCGTAACAATATTGGAAAATGTAATATTAACGGTAAAAGATGTATATAGAAAGTTGAAACGAAAAAAAGTGTGTGAAAAATGGAATTCTATAGTGTCTATAAAACCGTGTTAAGTGTGGCTTCAGGCCGGCAGAGGGCGCTAGTGTCTATAAAACCGTGTTTAGTTTTTCTTCTGGCCGGTAGGATATAAGAACTTGTCGAGGTGTAACATATAAAAGTTGTATGAAATAGTAATAATATCGAAAAAAAAAAAACCGTGTCAAGTTTGGCGCCTGGCCGGCAGAGGGCGCTAGTGTCTATAAAACCGTGTTAAGTGTGGCTTCTGGCCGGCAGAGAGGGCTAGTGTCTGTAAATTCGTGTCAAGTTTGGCGTCTTGCCGGCAGAGGGCGCTAGTGTCTATAAAACCGTGTTAAGTGTGGCTTCTGGCCGGCAGAGGGCGCTAGTGTCTGTAAATTCGTGTCAAGTTTGGCGTCTGGCCGGCAGAGGGCGCTAGTGTCTATAAAACCGTGTTTAGTTTGTCTTCTGGCCGGCAGGTGGCGCTAGTGTCTATAAAACCGTGTCAAGTTTGGCGCCTGGCCGTCAGGTGGCGCTAGTGTCTATAAAACCGTGTGTAGTTTGTCTTCTGGCCGGCAGAGGGCGCTAGTGTCTATAAAACCGTGTTTAGTTTGTCTTCTGGCCGGCAGGTGCCGCTAGTGTCTATAAAACCGTGTTAAGTGTGGCTTCTGGCCGGCAGAGGGCGCTAGTGTCTGTAAATTCGTGTCAAGTTTGGCGTCTGGCTGGCAGAGGGCGCTAGTGTCTATAAAACCGTGTCAAGTTTGGCGTTTGGCCGGCAGAGGCCGCTAGTGTCTATAAAACCGTGTCAAGTTTGGCGCCTGGCCGGCAGAGGGCGCTAGTGTCTATAAACCGTGTTAAGTGTGGCTTCTGGCCGGCAGAGGGCGCTAGTGTCTATAAAACCGTGTTAAGTTTGTCTTCTGGCCGGCAGAGGGCGCTAGTGTCTATAAAACCGTGTTTAGTTTTTCTTCTGGCCGGTAGGATATAAGAACTAGTCGAGGTGTAACATATAAAAGTTGTATGAAATAGTAATAATATCGAAAAAAAAAAAAAAACCGTGTCAAGTTTGGCGCCTGGCCGGCAGAGGGCGCTAGTGTCTATAAAACCGTGT
This sequence comes from Diorhabda sublineata, assembly GCF_026230105.1. Classification (NCBI taxonomy): domain Eukaryota; kingdom Metazoa; phylum Arthropoda; class Insecta; order Coleoptera; family Chrysomelidae; genus Diorhabda; species Diorhabda sublineata. The sequence goes on along the minus strand of NW_026614295.1, from coordinate 58,759 downwards.
CAAGTTTGGCGTCTGGCCGGCAGAGGGCGCTAGTGTCTATAAAATCGTGTTAAGTGTGGCTTCTGGCCGGCAGGTGGCGCTAGTGTCTGTAAATTCGTGTCAAGTTTGGCGCCTGGCCGGCAGAGGGCGCTAGTGTCTATAAAACCGTGTTTACTTCGTCTTCTGGCCGGCAGAGGGCGCTAGTGTCTATAAAACCGTGTTTAGTTTGTCTTCTGGCCGGCAGGTGGCGCTAGTGTCTATAAAACCGTGTTAAGTGTGGCTTCAGGCCGGCAGAGGGCGCTAGTGTCTATAAAACCGTGTTTAGTTTTTCTTCTGGCCGGTAGGATATAAGAACTTGTCGAGGTGTAACATATAAAAGTTGTATGAAATAGTAATAATATCGAAAAAAAAAAAACCGTGTCAAGTTTGGCGCCTGGCCGGCAGAGGGCGCTAGTGTCTATAAAACCGTGTTAAGTGTGGCTTCTGGCCGGCAGAGGGCGCTAGTGTCTGTAAATTCGTGTCAAGTTTGGCGTCTGGCCGGCAGAGGGCGCTAGTGTCTATAAAACCGTGTTAAGTGTGGCTTCTGGCCGGCAGAGGGCGCTAGTGTCTGTAAATTCGTGTCAAGTTTGGCGTCTGGCCGGCAGAGGGCGCTAGTGTCTATAAAACCGTGTCAAGTGTGGCTTCTGGCCGGCAGAGGGCGCTAGTGTCTGTAAATTCGTGTCAAGTTTGGCGTCTGGCTGGCAGAGGGCGCTAGTGTCTATAAAACCGTGTTTAGTTTGTCTTCTGGCCGGCAGAGGGCGCTAGTGTCTATAAAACCGTGTTTAGTTTGTCTTCTGGCCGGCAGGTGGCGCTAGTGTCTATAAAACCGTGTCAAGTGTGGCTTCTGGCCGGCAGTGGGCGCTAGTGTCTGTAAATTCGTGTCAAGTTTGGCGTCTGGCTGGCAGAGGGCGCTAGTGTCTATAAAACCGTGTTTAGTTTGTCTTCTGGCCGGCAGGTGGCGCTAGTGCCTATAAAACCGTGTTAAGTGTGGCTTCTGGCCGGCAGAGGGCGCTAGTTTGTCTTCTGGCCGGTAGGATATAAGAATTTGTCGAAAAAGATGAATTGTGAAAATTGAATGGATATGTTTTGTATGTAGAAGCCGTTCGAGGTGTGTTATATAAAAGTTTTATGAAGATAGTAATAATGATGAAAAAAAAACAAGTATTATGAAATTAGATCCCTCTATATCTAGGAACTTGATGAAAAAAATGAATTGTGAAAATTCAATGGATATAGATGTTCTGGATGTCTCTACATCCGTCCGAGGTGTTTTATATAAAAGTGTTGTGAAAATAGTAATGGCCACAGAAAAATAACTAACCTTAACGGAAAAATGGTATATGAATTTGTAATGGAAAAATAGGAACCATCGATACGACAAATGAGCTTACGAATGACTAAAAAAACTTATATAAAAAGTTTAACCGAAAAATTGTGTTATGAATCAATGAATAAAATAGAAGCCGTAACAATATTGGAAAATGTAATATTAACGGTAAAAGATGTATATAGAAAGTTGAAACGAAAAAAAGTGTGTGAAAAATGGAATTCTATAGTGTCTATAAAACCGTGTTAAGTGTGGCTTCAGGCCGGCAGAGGGCGCTAGTGTCTATAAAACCGTGTTTAGTTTTTCTTCTGGCCGGTAGGATATAAGAACTTGTCGAGGTGTAACATATAAAAGTTGTATGAAATAGTAATAATATCGAAAAAAAAAAAAACCGTGTCAAGTTTGGCGCCTGGCCGGCAGAGGGCGCTAGTGTCTATAAAACCGTGTTAAGTGTGGCTTCTGGCCGGCAGAGGGCGCTAGTGTCTGTAAATTCGTGTCAAGTTTGGCGTCTTGCCGGCAGAGGGCGCTAGTGTCTATAAAACCGTGTTAAGTGTGGCTTCTGGCCGGCAGAGGGCGCTAGTGTCTGTAAATTCGTGTCAAGTTTGGCGTCTGGCCGGCAGAGGGCGCTAGTGTCTATAAAACCGTGTTTAGTTTGTCTTCTGGCCGGCAGGTGGCGCTAGTGTCTATAAAACCGTGTCAAGTTTGGCGCCTGGCCGTCAGGTGGCGCTAGTGTCTATAAAACCGTGTGTAGTTTGTCTTCTGGCCGGCAGAGGGCGCTAGTGTCTATAAAACCGTGTTTAGTTTGTCTTCTGGCCGGCAGGTGCCGCTAGTGTCTATAAAACCGTGTTAAGTGTGGCTTCTGGCCGGCAGAGGGCGCTAGTGTCTGTAAATTCGTGTCAAGTTTGGCGTCTGGCTGGCAGAGGGCGCTAGTGTCTATAAAACCGTGTCAAGTTTGGCGTTTGGCCGGCAGAGGCCGCTAGTGTCTATAAAACCGTGTCAAGTTTGGCGCCTGGCCGGCAGAGGGCGCTAGTGTCTATAAACCGTGTTAAGTGTGGCTTCTGGCCGGCAGAGGGCGCTAGTGTCTATAAAACCGTGTTAAGTTTGTCTTCTGGCCGGCAGAGGGCGCTAGTGTCTATAAAACCGTGTTTAGTTTTTCTTCTGGCCGGTAGGATATAAGAACTAGTCGAGGTGTAACATATAAAAGTTGTATGAAATAGTAATAATATCGAAAAAAAAAAAAAAAACCGTGTCAAGTTTGGCGCCTGGCCGGCAGAGGGCGCTAGTGTCTATAAAACCGTGTCAAGTTTGGCGTCTGGCCGGCAGAGGGCGCTAGTGTCTATAAAATCGTGTTAAGTGTGGCTTCTGGCCGGCAGGTGGCGCTAGTGTCTGTAAATTCGTGTCAAGTTTGGCGCCTGGCCGGCAGAGGGCGCTAGTGTCTATAAAACCGTGTTTACTTCGTCTTCTGGCCGGCAGAGGGCGCTAGTGTCTATAAAACCGTGTTTAGTTTGTCTTCTGGCCGGCAGGTGGCGCTAGTGTCTATAAAACCGTGTTAAGTGTGGCTTCAGGCCGGCAGAGGGCGCTAGTGTCTATAAAACCGTGTTTAGTTTTTCTTCTGGCCGGTAGGATATAAGAACTTGTCGAGGTGTAACATATAAAAGTTGTATGAAATAGTAATAATATCGAAAAAAAAAAAACCGTGTCAAGTTTGGCGCCTGGCCGGCAGAGGGCGCTAGTGTCTATAAAACCGTGTTATGTGTGGCTTCTGGCCGGCAGAGGGCGCTAGTGTCTGTAAATTCGTGTCAAGTTTGGCGTCTGGCCGGCAGAGGGCGCTAGTGTCTATAAAACCGTGTTAAGTGTGGCTTCTGGCCGGCAGAGGGCGCTAGTTTGTCTTCTGGCCGGTAGGATATAAGAATTTGTCGAAAAAGATGAATTGTGAAAATTGAATGGATATGTTTTGTATGTAGAAGCCGTTCGAGGTGTGTTATATAAAAGTTTTATGAAGATAGTAATAATGATGAAAAAAAAACAAGTATTATGAAATTAGATCCCTCTATATCTAGGAACTTGATGAAAAAAATGAATTGTGAAAATTCAATGGATATAGATGTTCTGGATGTCTCTACATCCGTCCGAGGTGTTTTATATAAAAGTGTTGTGAAAATAGTAATGGCCACAGAAAAATAACTAACCTTAACGGAAAAATGGTATATGAATTTGTAATGGAAAAATAGGAACCATCGATACGACAAATGAGCTTACGAATGACTAAAAAAACTTATATAAAAAGTTTAACCGAAAAATTGTGTTATGAATCAATGAATAAAATAGAAGCCGTAACAATATTGGAAAATGTAATATTAACGGTAAAAGATGTATATAGAAAGTTGAAACGAAAAAAAGTGTGTGAAAAATGGAATTCTATAGTGTCTATAAAACCGTGTTAAGTGTGGCTTCAGGCCGGCAGAGGGCGCTAGTGTCTATAAAACCGTGTTTAGTTTTTCTTCTGGCCGGTAGGATATAAGAACTTGTCGAGGTGTAACATATAAAAGTTGTATGAAATAGTAATAATATCGAAAAAAAAAAAAACCGTGTCAAGTTTGGCGCCTGGCCGGCAGAGGGCGCTAGTGTCTATAAAACCGTGTTAAGTGTGGCTTCTGGCCGGCAGAGGGCGCTAGTGTCTGTAAATTCGTGTCAAGTTTGGCGTCTTGCCGGCAGAGGGCGCTAGTGTCTATAAAACCGTGTTAAGTGTGGCTTCTGGCCGGCAGAGGGCGCTAGTGTCTGTAAATTCGTGTCAAGTTTGGCGTCTGGCCGGCAGAGGGCGCTAGTGTCTATAAAACCGTGTTTAGTTTGTCTTCTGGCCGGCAGGTGGCGCTAGTGTCTATAAAACCGTGTCAAGTTTGGCGCCTGGCCGTCAGGTGGCGCTAGTGTCTATAAAACCGTGTGTAGTTTGTCTTCTGGCCGGCAGAGGGCGCTAGTGTCTATAAAACCGTGTTTAGTTTGTCTTCTGGCCGGCAGGTGCCGCTAGTGTCTATAAAACCGTGTTAAGTGTGGCTTCTGGCCGGCAGAGGGCGCTAGTGTCTGTAAATTCGTGTCAAGTTTGGCGTCTGGCTGGCAGAGGGCGCTAGTGTCTATAAAACCGTGTCAAGTTTGGCGTTTGGCCGGCAGAGGCCGCTAGTGTCTATAAAACCGTGTCAAGTTTGGCGCCTGGCCGGCAGAGGGCGCTAGTGTCTATAAACCGTGTTAAGTGTGGCTTCTGGCCGGCAGAGGGCGCTAGTGTCTATAAAACCGTGTTAAGTTTGTCTTCTGGCCGGCAGAGGGCGCTAGTGTCTATAAAACCGTGTTTAGTTTTTCTTCTGGCCGGTAGGATATAAGAACTAGTCGAGGTGTAACATATAAAAGTTGTATGAAATAGTAATAATATCGAAAAAAAAAAAAAAAACCGTGTCAAGTTTGGCGCCTGGCCGGCAGAGGGCGCTAGTGTCTATAAAACCGTGTCAAGTTTGGCGTCTGGCCGGCAGAGGGCGCTAGTGTCTATAAAATCGTGTTAAGTGTGGCTTCTGGCCGGCAGGTGGCGCTAGTGTCTGTAAATTCGTGTCAAGTTTGGCGCCTGGCCGGCAGAGGGCGCTAGTGTCTATAAAACCGTGTTTACTTCGTCTTCTGGCCGGCAGAGGGCGCTAGTGTCTATAAAACCGTGTTTAGTTTGTCTTCTGGCCGGCAGGTGGCGCTAGTGTCTATAAAACCGTGTTAAGTGTGGCTTCAGGCCGGCAGAGGGCGCTAGTGTCTATAAAACCGTGTTTAGTTTTTCTTCTGGCCGGTAGGATATAAGAACTTGTCGAGGTGTAACATATAAAAGTTGTATGAAATAGTAATAATATCGAAAAAAAAAAAACCGTGTCAAGTTTGGCGCCTGGCCGGCAGAGGGCGCTAGTGTCTATAAAACCGTGTTATGTGTGGCTTCTGGCCGGCAGAGGGCGCTAGTGTCTGTAAATTCGTGTCAAGTTTGGCGTCTGGCCGGCAGAGGGCGCTAGTGTCTATAAAACCGTGTTAAGTGTGGCTTCTGGCCGGCAGAGGGCGCTAGTTTGTCTTCTGGCCGGTAGGATATAAGAATTTGTCGAAAAAGATGAATTGTGAAAATTGAATGGATATGTTTTGTATGTAGAAGCCGTTCGAGGTGTGTTATATAAAAGTTTTATGAAGATAGTAATAATGATGAAAAGAAAACAAGTATTATGAAATTAGATCCCTCTCTATCTAGGAACTTGATGAAAAAAATGAATTGTGAAAATTCAATGGATATAGATGTTCTGGATGTCTCTACATCCGTCCGAGGTGTTTCATATAAAAGTGTTGTGAAAATAGTAATGGCCACAGAAAAATAACTAACCTTAACGGAAAAATGGTATATGAATTTGTAATGGAAAAATAGGAACCATCGATACGACAAATGAGCTTACGAATGACTAAAAAAACTTATATAAAAAGTTTAACCGAAAAATTGTGTTATGAATCAATGAATAAAATAGAAGCCGTAACAATATTGGAAAATGTAATATTAACGGTAAAAGATGTATATAGAAAGTTGAAACGAAAAAAAGTGTGTGAAAAATGGAATTCTATAGTGTCTATAAAACCGTGTTAAGTGTGGCTTCTGACCGGCAGAGGGCGCTAGTGTCTGTAAATTCGTGTCAAGTTTGGCGTCTGGCTGGCAGAGGGTGCTAGTGTCTATAAAACCGTGTTTAGTTTGTCTTCAGGCCGGCAGAGGGCGCTAGTGTCTATAAAACCGTGTTCAGTTTGTCTTCTGGCCGGCAGGTGGCGCTAGTGTCTATGAAACCGTGTTAAGTTTGTCTTCTGGCCGGCAGAGGGCGCTAGTGTCTATAAAACCGTGTTTAGTTTTTCTTCTGGCCGGTAGGATATAAGAACTTGTCGAGGTGTAACATATAAAAGTTGTATGAAATAGTAATAATATCGAAAAAAAAAACCGTGTCAAGTTTGGCGCCTGGCCGGCAGAGGGCGCTAGTGTCTATAAAACCGTGTTAAGTGTGGCTTCTGGCCGGCAGAGGGCGCTAGTGTCTGTAAATTCGTGTCAAGTTTGGCGTCTGGCCGGCAGAGGGCGCTAGTGTCTATAAAACCGTGTTAAGTGTGGCTTCTGGCCGGCAGAGGGCGCTAGTGTCTGTAAATTCGTGTCAAGTTTGGCGTCTGGCCGGCAGAGGGCGCTAGTGTCTATAAAACCGTGTTTAGTTTGTCTTCTGGCCGGCAGGTGGCGCTAGTGTCTATAAAACCGTGTTTAGTTTGTCTTCTGGCCGGCAGGTGGCGCTAGTGTCTATAAAACCGTGTTTAGTTTGTTTTCTGGCCGGCAGAGGGCGCTAGTGTCTATAAAACCTTGTTTAGTTTGTCTTCTGGCCGGCAGGTGGCGCTACTGTCTATAAAACCGTGTTAAGTGTGGCTTCTGGCCGGCAGAGGGCGCTAGTGTCTGTAAATTCGTGTCAAGTTTGGCGTCTGGCTGGCAGAGGGCGCTAGTGTCTATAAAACCGTGTTTAGTTTGTCTTCTGGCCGGCAGGTGGCGCTATTGTCTATAAAACCGTGTTAAGTGTGGCTTCAGGCCGGCAGAGGGCGCTAGTGTCTATAAAATCGTGTTTAGTTTGTCTTCTTGCCGGCAGGTGGCGCTAGTGTCTATAAAACCGTGTTAAGTGTGGCTTCAGGCTGGCAGAGGTCGCTAGTGTCTATAAAACCGTGTTTAGTTTGTCTTCTTGCCGGCAGGTGGCGCTAGTGTCTATAAAACCGTGTTAAGTTTGTCTTCTGGCCGGCAGAGGGCGCTAGTGTCTATAAAACCGTGTCAAGTTTGGCGCCTGGCCGGCAGAGGGCGCTAGTGTCTATAAAACCGTGTTACGTGTGGCTTCTGGCCGGCAGAGGGCGCTAGTGTCTGTAAATTCGTGTCAAGTTTGGCGTCTGACCGGCAGAGGGCGCTAGTGTCAGTAAATTCGTGTCAAGTTTGGCGTTTGGCCGGCAGAGGCCGCTAGTGTCTATAAAACCGTGTCAAGTTTGGCGCCTGGCCGGCAGAGGGCGCTAGTGTCTATAAACCGTGTTAAGTGTGGCTTCTGGCCGGCAGAGGGCGCTAGTGTCTATAAAACCGTGTTAAGTTTGTCTTCTGGCCGGCAGAGGGCGCTAGGGTCTATAAAACCGTGTTTAGTTTTTCTTCTGGCCGGTAGGATATAAGAACTAGTCGAGGTGTAACATATAAAAGTTGTATGAAATAGTAATAATATCGAAAAAAAAAAAAAAACCGTGTCAAGTTTGGCGCCTGGCCGGCAGAGGGCGCTAGTGTCTATAAAACCGTGTCAAGTTTGGCGTCTGGCCGGCAGAGGGCGCTAGTGTCTATAAAATCGTGTTAAGTGTGGCTTCTGGCCGGCAGGTGGCGCTCGTGTCTGTAAATTCGTGTCAAGTTTGGCGCCTGGCCGGCAGAGGGCGCTAGTGTCTATAAAACCGTGTTTAGTTCGTCTTCTGGCCGGCAGAGGGCGCTAGTGTCTATAAAACCGTGTTTAGTTTGTCTTCTGGCCGGCAGGTGGCGCTAGTGTCTATAAAACCGTGTTAAGTGTGGCTTCAGGCCGGCAGAGGGCGCTAGTGTCTATAAAACCGTGTTTAGTTTTTCTTCTGGCCGGTAGGATATAAGAACTTGTCGAGGTGTAACATATAAAAGTTGTATGAAATAGTAATAATATCGAAAAAAAAAACCGTGTCAAGTTTGGCGCCTGGCCGGCAGAGGGCGCTAGTGTCTATAAAACCGTGTTAAGTGTGGCTTCTGGCCGGCAGAGGCCGCTAGTGTCTGTAAATTCGTGTCAAGTTTGGCGTCTGGCCGGCAGAGGGCGCTAGTGTCTATAAAACCGTGTTAAGTGTGGCTTCTGGCCGGCAGAGGGCGCTAGTTTGTCTTCTGGCCGGTAGGATATAAGAATTTGTCGAAAAAGATGAATTGTGAAAATTGAATGGATATGTTTTGTATGTAGAAGACGTTCGAGGTGTGTTATATAAAAGTTTTATGAAGATAGTAATAATGATGAAAAAAAAACAAGTATTATGAAATTAGATCCCTCTCTATCTAGGAACTTGATGAAAAAAATGAATTGTGAAAATTCAATGGATATAGATGTTCTGGATGTCTCTACATCCGTCCGAGGTGTTTTATATAAAAGTGTTGTGAAAATAGTAATGGCCACAGAAAAATAACTAACCTTAACGGAAAAATGGTATATGAATTTGTAATGGAAAAATAGGAACCATCGATACGACAAATGAGCTTACGAATGACTAAAAAAACTTATATAAAAAGTTTAACCGAAAAATTGTGTTATGAATCAATGAATAAAATAGAAGCCGCAACAATATTGGAAAATGTAATATTAACGGTAAAAGATGTATATAGAAAGTTGAAACGAAAAAAAGTGTGTGAAAAATGGAATTCTATAGTGTCTATAAAACCGTGTTAAGTGTGGCTTCAGGCCGGCAGAGGGCGCTAGTGTCTATAAAACCGTGTTTAGTTTTTCTTCTGGCCGGTAGGATATAAGAACTTGTCGAGGTGTAACATATAAAAGTTGTATGAAATAGTAATAATATCGAAAAAAAAAAAACCGTGTCAAGTTTGGCGCCTGGCCGGCAGAGGGCGCTAGTGTCTATAAAACCGTGTTAAGTGTGGCTTCTGGCCGGCAGAGGGCGCTAGTGTCTGTAAATTCGTGTCAAGTTTGGCGTCTGGCTGGCAGAGGGCGCTAGTGTCTATAAAACCGTGTTCAGTTTGTCTTCTGGCCGGCAGGTGGCGCTAGTGTCTATAAAACCCTGTTAAGTTTGTCTTCTGGCCGGCAGAGGGCGCTAGTGTCTATAAAACCGTGTTTAGTTTGTCTTCTGGCCGGCAGGTGGCGCTATTGTCTATAAAACCGTGTTAAGTGTGGCTTCAGGCCGGCAGAGGGCGCTAGTGTCTATAAAATCGTGTTTAGTTTGTCTTCTTGCCGGCAGGTGGCGCTAGTGTCTATAAAACCGTGTTAAGTGTGGCTTCAGGCTGGCAGAGGTCGCTAGTGTCTATAAAACCGTGTTTAGTTTGTCTTCTTGCCGGCAGGTGGCGCTAGTGTCTATAAAATCGTGTTAAGTGTGGCTTCTGGCCGGCAGAGGGCGCTAGTGTCTGTAAATTCGTGTCAAGTTTGGCGTCTGGCTGGCAGAGGGCGCTTGTGTCTATAAAACCGTGTTTAGTTTGTCTTCAGGCCGGCAGAGGGCGCTAGTGTCTATAAAACCGTGTTTAGTTTTTCTTCTGGCCGGTAGGATATAAGAACTTGTCGAGGTGTAACATATAGAAGTTGTATGAAATAGTAATAATGTCGAAAAAAAAAAACCGTGTCAAGTTTGGCGCCTGGCGGACAGAGGGCGCTAGTGTCTATAAAACCGTGTTTAGTTTGTCTTCTGGCCGGCAGGTGGCGCTAGTGTCTATAAAACCTTGTTAAGTTTGTCTTCTGGCCGGCAGAGGGCGCTAGTGTCTATAAAACCGTGTCAAGTTTGGCGCCTGGCCGGCAGAGGGCGCTAGTGTCTATAAAACCGTGTTACGTGTGGCTTCTGGCCGGCAGAGGGCGCTAGTGTCTGTAAATTCGTGTCAAGTTTGGCGTCTGACCGGCAGAGGGCGCTAGTGTCAGTAAATTCGTGTCAAGTTTGGCGTTTGGCCGGCAGAGGCCGCTAGTGTCTATAAAACCGTGTCAAGTTTGGCGCCTGGCCGGCAGAGGGCGCTAGTGTCTATAAACCGTGTTAAGTGTGGCTTCTGGCCGGCAGAGGGCGCTAGTGTCTATAAAACCGTGTTAAGTTTGTCTTCTGGCCGGCAGAGGGCGCTAGTGTCTATAAAACCGTGTTTAGTTTTTCTTCTGGCCGGTAGGATATAAGAACTAGTCGAGGTGTAACATATAAAAGTTGTATGAAATAGTAATAATATCGAAAAAAAAAAAAAACCGTGTCAAGTTTGGCGCCTGGCCGGCAGAGGGCGCTAGTGTCTATAAAACCGTGTCAAGTTTGGCGTCTGGCCGGCAGAGGGCGCTAGTGTCTATAAAATCGTGTTAAGTGTGGCTTCTGGCCGGCAGGTGGCGCTCGTGTCTGTAAATTCGTGTCAAGTTTGGCGCCTGGCCGGCAGAGGGCGCTAGTGTCTATAAAACCGTGTTTAGTTCGTCTTCTGGCCGGCAGAGGGCGCTAGTGTCTATAAAACCGTGTTTAGTTTGTCTTCTGGCCGGCAGGTGGCGCTAGTGTCTATAAAACCGTGTTAAGTGTGGCTTCAGGCCGGCAGAGGGCGCTAGTGTCTATAAAACCGTGTTTAGTTTTTCTTCTGGCCGGTAGGATATAAGAACTTGTCGAGGTGTAACATATAAAAGTTGTATGAAATAGTAATAATATCGAAAAAAAAAACCGTGTCAAGTTTGGCGCCTGGCCGGCAGAGGGCGCTAGTGTCTATAAAACCGTGTTAAGTGTGGCTTCTGGCCGGCAGAGGGCGCTAGTGTCTGTAAATTCGTGTCAAGTTTGGCGTCTGGCCGGCAGAGGGCGCTAGTGTCTATAAAACCGTGTTAAGTGTGGCTTCTGGCCGGCAGAGGGCGCTAGTTTGTCTTCTGGCCGGTAGGATATAAGAATTTGTCGAAAAAGATGAATTGTGAAAATTGAATGGATATGTTTTGTATGTAGAAGCCGTTCGAGGTGTGTTATATAAAAGTTTTATGAAGATAGTAATAATGATGAAAAAAAAACAAGTATTATGAAATTAGATCCCTCTCTATCTAGGAACTTGATGAAAAAAATGAATTGTGAAAATTCAATGGATATAGATGTTCTGGATGTCTCTACATCCGTCCGAGGTGTTTTATATAAAAGTGTTGTGAAAATAGTAATGGCCACAGAAAAATAACTAACCTTAACGGAAAAATGGTATATGAATTTGTAATGGAAAAATAGGAACCATCGATACGACAAATGAGCTTACGAATGACTAAAAAAACTTATATAAAAAGTTTAACCGAAAAATTGTGTTATGAATCAATGAATAAAATAGAAGCCGTAACAATATTGGAAAATGTAATATTAACGGTAAAAGATGTATATAGAAAGTTGAAACGAAAAAAAGTGTGTGAAAAATGGAATTCTATAGTGTCTATAAAACCGTGTTAAGTGTGGCTTCTGGCCGGCAGAGGGCGCTAGTGTCTGTAAATTCGTGTCAAGTTTGGCGTCTGGCTGGCAGAGGGCGCTAGTGTCTATAAAACCGTGTTCAGTTTGTCTTCTGGCCGGCAGGTGGCGCTAGTGTCTATAAAACCCTGTTAAGTTTGTCTTCTGGCCGGCAGAGGGCGCTAGTGTCTATAAAACCGTGTTTAGTTTTTCTTCTGGCCGGTAGGATATAAGAACTTGTCGAGGTGTAACATATAAAAGTTGTATGAAATAGTAATAATATCGAAAAAAAAAACCGTGTCAAGTTTGTCGCCTGGCTGGCAGAGGGCGCTAGTGTCTATAAAACCGTGTTAAGTGTGGCTTCTGGCCGGCAGAGGGCGCTAGTGTCTGTAAATTCGTGTCAAGTTTGGCGTCTGGCCGGCAGAGGGCGCTAGTGTCTATAAAACCGTGTTAAGTGTGGCTTCTGGCCGGCAGAGGGCGCTAGTGTCTGTAAATTCGTGTCAAGTTTGGCGTCTGGCCGGCAGAGGGCGCTAGTGTCTATAAAACCGTGTTTAGTTTGTCTTCTGGCCGGCAGGTGGCGCTAGTGTCTATAAAACCGTGTTTAGTTTGTCTTCTGGCCGGCAGGTGGCGCTAGTGTCTATAAAACCGTGTTTAGTTTGTTTTCTGGCCGGCAGAGGGCGCTAGTGTCTATAAAACCTTGTTTAGTTTGTCTTCTGGCCGGCAGGTGGCGCTACTGTCTATAAAACCGTGTTTAGTTTGTCTTCTTGCCGGCAGAGGGCGCTAGTGCCTGTAAATTCGTGTCAAGTTTGGCGTCTGGCTGGCAGAGGGCGCTAGTGTCTATAAAACCGTGTTTAGTTTGTCTTCAGGCCGGCAGAGGGCGCTAGTGTCTATAAAACCGTGTTAAGTGTGGCTTCTGGCCGGCAGAGGGCGCTAGTGTCTGTAAATTCGTGTCAAGTTTGGCGTCTGGCCGGCAGAGGGCGCTAGTGTCTATAAAACCGTGTTTAGTTTGTCTTCTGGCCGGCAGGTGGCGCTATTGTCTATAAAACCGTGTTAAGTGTGGCTTCAGGCCGGCAGAGGGCGCTAGTGTCTATAAAATCGTGTTTAGTTTGTCTTCTTGCCGGCAGGTGGCGCTAGTGTCTATAAAACCGTGTTAAGTGTGGCTTCAGGCTGGCAGAGGTGGCTAGTGTCTATAAAACCGTGTTTAGTTTGTCTTCTTGCCGGCAGGTGGCGCTAGTGTCTATAAAACCGTGTTAAGTGTGGCTTCTGGCCGGCAGAGGGCGCTAGTGTCTGTAAATTCGTGTCAAGTTTGGCGTCTGGCTGGCAGAGGGCGCTAGTGTCTATAAAACCGTGTTTAGTTTGTCTTCAGGCCGGCAGAGGGCGCTAGTGTCTATAAAACCGTGTTTAGTTTTTCTTCTGGCCGGTAGGATATAAGAACTTGTCGAGGTGTAACATATAAAAGTTGTATGAAATAGTAATAATGTCGAAAAAAAAAACCGTGTCAAGTTTGGCGCCTGGCGGGCAGAGGGCGCTAGTGTCTATAAAACCGTGTTTAGTTTGTCTTCTGGCCGGCAGGTGGCGCTAGTGTCTATAAAACCGTGTCAAGTTTGGCGCCTGGCCGTCAGGTGGCGCTAGTGTCTATAAAACCGTGTTAAGTTTGTCTTCTGGCCGGCAGAGGGCGCTAGTGTCTATAAAACCGTGTCAAGTTTGGCGCCTGGCCGGCAGAGGGCGCTAGTGTCTATAAAACCGTGTTACGTGTGGCTTCTGGCCGGCAGAGGGCGCTAGTGTCTGTAAATTCGTGTCAAGTTTGGCGTCTGGCCGGCAGAGGGCGCTAGTGTCAGTAAATTCGTGTCAAGTTTGGCGTTTGGCCGGCAGAGGCCGCTAGTGTCTATAAAACCGTGTCAAGTTTGGCGCCTGGCCGGCAGAGGGCGCTAGTGTCTATAAACCGTGTTAAGTGTGGCTTCTGGCCGGCAGAGGGCGCTAGTGTCTATAAAACCGTGTTAAGTTTGTCTTCTGGCCGGCAGAGGGCGCTAGTGTCTATAAAACCGTGTTTAGTTTTTCTTCTGGCCGGTAGGATATAAGAACTAGTCGAGTTGTAACATATAAAAGTTGTATGAAATAGTAATAATATCGAAAAAAAAAAAAAAAACCGTGTCAAGTTTGGCGCCTGGCCGGCAGAGGGCGCTAGTGTCTATAAAACCGTGTCAAGTTTGGCGTCTGGTTGGCAGAGGGCGCTAGTGTCTATAAAATCGTGTTAAGTGTGGCTTCTGGCCGGCAGGTGGCGCTAGTGTCTGTAAATTCGTGTCAAGTTTGGCGCCTGGCCGACAGAGGGCGCTAGTGTCCATAAAACCGTGTTTAGTTCGTCTTCTGGCCGGCAGAGGGCGCTAGTGTCTATAAAACCGTGTTTAGTTTGTCTTCTGGCCGGCAGGTGGCGCTAGTGTCTATAAAACCGTGTTAAGTGTGGCTTCAGGCCGGCAGAGGGCGCTAGTGTCTATAAAACCGTGTTTAGTTTTTCTTCTGGCCGGTAGGATATAAGAACTTGTCGAGGTGTAACATATAAAAGTTGTATGAAATAGTAATAATATCGAAAAAAAAACCGTGTCAAGTTTGGCGCCTGGCCGGCAGAGGGCGCTAGTGTCTATAAAACCGTGTTAAGTGTGGCTTCTGGCCGGCAGAGGGCGCTAGTGTCTGTAAATTCGTGTCAAGTTTGGCGTCTGGCCGGCAGAGGGCGCTAGTGTCTATAAAACCGTGTTAAGTGTGGCTTCTGGCCGGCAGAGGGCGCTAGTGTCTGTAAATTCGTGTCAAGTTTGGCGTCTGGCCGGCAGAGGGCGCTAGTGTCTATAAAACCGTGTTAAGTGTGGCTTCTGGCCGGCAGAGGGCGCTAGTTTGTCTTCTGGCCGGTAGGATATAAGAATTTGTCGAAAAAGATGAATTGTGAAAATTGAATGGATATGTTTTGTATGTAGAAGCCGTTCGAGGTGTGTTATATAAAAGTTTTATGAAGATAGTAATAATGATGAAAAAAAAACAAGTATTATGAAATTAGATCCCTCTCTATCTAGGAACTTGATGAAAAAAATGAATTGTGAAAATTCAATGGATATAGATGTTCTGGATGTCTCTACATCCGTCCGAGGTGTTTTATATAAAAGTGTTGTGAAAATAGTAATGGCCACAGAAAAATAACTAACCTTAACGGAAAAATGGTATATGAATTTGTAATGGAAAAATAGGAACCATCGATACGACAAATGAGCTTACGAATGACTAAAAAAACTTATATAAAAAGTTTAACCGAAAAATTGTGTTATGAATCAATGAATAAAATAGAAGCCGTAACAATATTGGAAAATGTAATATTAACGGTAAAAGATGTATATAGAAAGTTGAAACGAAAAAAAGTGTGTGAAAAATGGAATTCTATAGTGTCTATAAAACCGTGTTAAGTGTGGCTTCAGGCCGGCAGAGGGCGCTAGTGTCTATAAAACCGTGTTTAGTTTTTCTTCTGGCCGGTAGGATATAAGAACTTGTCGAGGTGTAACATATAAAAGTTGTATGAAATAGTAATAATATCGAAAAAAAAAAAACCGTGTCAAGTTTGGCGCCTGGCCGGCAGAGGGCGCTAGTGTCTATAAAACCGTGTTAAGTGTGGCTTCTGGCCGGCAGAGGGCGCTAGTGTCTGTAAATTCGTGTCAAGTTTGGCGTCTGGCCGGCAGAGGGCGCTAGTGTCTATAAAACCGTGTTAAGTGTGGCTTCTGGCCGGCAGAGGGCGCTAGTGTCTGTAAATTCGTGTCAAGTTTGGCGTCTGGCCGGCAGAGGGCGCTAGTGTCTATAAAACCGTGTTTAGTTTGTCTTCTGGCCGGCAGGTGGCGCTAGTGTCTATAAAACCGTGTTTAGTTTGTCTTCTGGCCGGCAGGTGGCGCTAGTGTCTATAAAACCGTGTTTAGTTTGTTTTCTGGCCGGCAGAGGGCGCTAGTGTCTATAAAACCTTGTTTAGTTTGTCTTCTGGCCGGCAGGTGGCGCTAGTGTCTATAAAACCGTGTTAAGTGTGGCTTCTGGCCGGCAGAGGGCGCTAGTGTCTGTAAGTTCGTGTCAAGTTTGGCGTCTGGCTGGCAGAGGGCGCTAGTGTCTATAAAACCGTGTTTAGTTTGTCTTCTGGCCGGCAGGTGGCGCTATTGTCTATAAAACCGTGTTAAGTGTGGCTTCAGGCCAGCAGAGGGCGCTAGTGTCTATAAAATCATGTTTAGTTTGTCTTCTTGCCGGCAGGTGGCGCTAGTGTCTATAAAACCGTGTTAAGTGTGGCTTCAGGCTGGCAGAGGTCGCTAGTGTCTATAAAACAGTGTTTAGTTTGTCTTCTTGCCGGCAGGTGGCGCTAGTGTCTATAAAACCGTGTGAAGTGTGGCTTCTGGCCGGCAGAGGGCGCTAGTGTCTGTAAATTCGTGTCAAGTTTGGCGTCTGGCTGGCAGAGGGCGCTAGTGTCTATAAAACCGTGTTTAGTTTGTCTTCAGGCCGGCAGAGGGCGCTAGTGTCTATAAAACCGTGTTTAGTTTTTCTTCTGGCCGGTAGGATATAAGAACTTGTCGAGGTGTAACATATAAAAGTTGTATGAAATAGTAATAATGTCGAAAAAAAAAACCGTGTCAAGTTTGGCGCCTGGCGGGCAGAGGGCGCTAGTGTCTATAAAACCGTGTTTAGTTTGTCTTCTGACCGGCAGGTGGCGCTAGTGTCTATAAAACCGTGTCAAGTTTGGCGCCTGGCCGTCAGGTGGCGCTAGTGTCTATAAAACCGTGTTAAGTTTGTCTTCTGGCCGGCAGAGGGCGCTAGTGTCTATAAAACCGTGTCAAGTTTGGCGCCTGGCCGGCAGAGGGCGCTAGTGTCTATAAAACCGTGTTACGTGTGGCTTCTGGCCGGCAGAGGGCGCTAGTGTCTGTAAATTCGTGTCAAGTTTGGCGTCTGGCCGGCAGAGGGCGCTAGTGTCAGTAAATTCGTGTCAAGTTTGGCGTTTGGCCGGCAGAGGCCGCTAGTGTCTATAAAACCGTGTCAAGTTTGGCGCCTGGCCGGCAGAGGGCGCTAGTGTCTATAAACCGTGTTAAGTGTGGCTTCTGGCCGGCAGAGGGCGCTAGTGTCTATAAAACCGTGTTAAGTTTGTCTTCTGGCCGGCAGAGGGCGCTAGTGTCTATAAAACCGTGTTTAGTTTTTCTTCTGGCCGGTAGGATATAAGAACTAGTCGAGGTGTAACATATAAAAGTTGTATGAAATAGTAATAATATCGAAAAAAAAAAAAAAACCGTGTCAAGTTTGGCGCCTGGCCGGCAGAGGGCGCTAGTGTCTATAAAACCGTGTCAAGTTTGGCGTCTGGCCGGCAGAGGGCGCTAGTGTCTATAAAATCGTGTTAAGTGTGGCTTCTGGCCGGCAGGTGGCGCTAGTGTCTGTAAATTCGTGTCAAGTTTGGCGCCTGGCCGGCAGAAGGCGCTAGTGTCTATAAAACCGTGTTTAGTTCGTCTTCTGGCCGGCAGAGGGCGCTAGTGTCTATAAAACCGTGTTTAGTTTGTCTTCTGGCCGGCAGGTGGCGCTAGTGTCTATGAAACCGTGTTAAGTGTGGCTTCAGGCCGGCAGAGGGCGCTAGTGTCTATAAAACCGTGTTTAGTTTTTCTTCTGGCCGGTAGGATATAAGAACTTGTCGAGGTGTAACATATAAAAGTTGTATGAAATAGTAATAATATCGAAAAAAAAAACCGTGTCAAGTTTGGCGCCTGGCCGGCAGAGGGCGCTATTGTCTATAAAACCGTGTTAAGTGTGGCTTCTGGCCGGCAGAGGGCGCTAGTGTCTGTAAATTCGTGTCAAGTTTGGCGTCTGGCCGGCAGAGGGCGCTAGTGTCTATAAAACCGTGTTAAGTGTGGCTTCTGGCCGGCAGAGGGCGCTAGTTTGTCTTCTGGCCGGTAGGATATAAGAATTTGTCGAAAAAGATGAATTGTGAAAATTGAATGGATATGTTTTGTATGTAGAAGCCGTTCGAGTTGTGTTATATAAAAGTTTTATGAAGATAGTAATAATGATGAAAAAAAAACAAGTATTATGAAATTAGATCCCTCTCTATCTAGGAACTTGATGAAAAAAATGAATTGTGAAAATTCAATGGATATAGATGTTCTGGATGTCTCTACATCCGTCCGAGGTGTTTTATATAAAAGTGTTGTGAAAATAGTAATGGCCACAGAAAAATAACTAACCTTAACGGAAAAATGGTATATGAATTTGTAATGGAAAAATAGGAACCATCGATACGACAAATGAGCTTACGAATGACTAAAAAAACTTATATAAAAAGTTTAACCGAAAAATTGTGTTATGAATCAATGAATAAAATAGAAGCCGTAACAATATTGGAAAATGTAATATTAACGGTAAAAGATGTATATAGAAAGTTGAAACGAAAAAAAGTGTGTGAAAAATGGAATTCTATAGTGTCTATAAAACCGTGTTAAGTGTGGCTTCTGACCGGCAGAGGGCGCTAGTGTCTGTAAATTCGTGTCAAGTTTGGCGTCTGGCCGGCAGAGGGCGCTAGTGTCTATAAAACCGTGTTCAGTTTGTCTTCTGGCCGGCAGGTGGCGCTAGTGTCTATAAAACCGTGTTAAGTTTGTCTTCTGGCCGGCAGAGGGCGCTAGTGTCTATAAAACCGTGTTTAGTTTTTCTTCTGGCCGGTAGGATATAAGAACTTGTCGAGGTGTAACATATAAAAGTTGTATGAAATAGTAATAATATCGAAAAAAAAAAAACCGTGTCAAGTTTGGCGCCTGGCCGGCAGAGGGCGCTAGTGTCTATAAAACCGTGTTAAGTGTGGCTTCTGGCCGGCAGAGGGCGCTAGTGTCTGTAAATTCGTGTCAAGTTTGGCGTCTGGCCGGCAGAGGGCGCTAGTGTCTATAAAACCGTGTTAAGTGTGGCTTCTGGCCGGCAGAGGGCGCTAGTGTCTGTAAATTCGTGTCAAGCTTGGCGTCTGGCCGGCAGAGGGCGCTAGTGTCTATAAAACCGTGTTTAGTTTGTCTTCTGGCCGGCAGGTGGCGCTAGTGTCTATAAAACCGTGTTTAGTTTGTCTTCTGGCCGGCAGGTGGCGCTAGTGTCTATAAAACCGTGTTTAGTTTGTTTTCTGGCCGGCAGAGGGCGCTAGTGTCTATAAAACCTTGTTTAGTTTGTCTTCTGGCCGGCAGGTGGCGCTACTGTCTATAAAACCGTGTTAAGTGTGGCTTCTGGCCGGCAGAGGGCGCTAGTGTCTGTAAATTCGTGTCAAGTTTGGCGTCTGGCTGGCAGAGGGCGCTAGTGTCTATAAAACCGTGTTTAGTTTGTCTTCTGGCCGGCAGGTGGCGCTATTGTCTATAAAACCGTGTTAAGTGTGGCTTCAGGCCGGCAGAGGGCGCTAGTGTCTATAAAATCGTGTTTAGTTTGTCTTCTTGCCGGCAGGTGGCGCTAGTGTCTATAAAACCGTGTTAAGTGTGGCTTCAGGCTGGCAGAGGTCGCTAGTGTCTATAAAACCGTGTTTAGTTTGTCTTCTTGCCGGCAGGTGGCGTTAGTGTCTATAAAACCGTGTTAAGTGTGGCTTCTGGCCGGCAGAGGGCGCTAGTGTCTGTAAATTCGTGTCAAGTTTGGCGTTTGGCCGGCAGAGGCCGCTAGTGTCTATAAAACCGTGTCAAGTTTGGCGCCTGGCCGGCAGAGGGCGCTAGTGTCTATAAACCGTGTTAAGTGTGGCTTCTGGCCGGCAGAGGGCGCTAGTGTCTATAAAACCGTGTTAAGTTTGTCTTCTGGCCGGCAGAGGGCGCTAGTGTCTATAAAACCGTGTTTAGTTTTTCTTCTGGCCGGTAGGATATAAGAACTAGTCGAGGTGTAACATATAAAAGTTGTATGAAATAGTAATAATATCGAAAAAAAAAAAAAAAACCGTGTCAAGTTTGGCGCCTGGCCGGCAGAGGGCGCTAGTGTCTATAAAACCGTGTCAAGTTTGGCGTCTGGCCGGCAGAGGGCGCTAGTGTCTATAAAATCGTGTTAAGTGTGGCTTCTGGCCGGCAGGTGGCGCTCGTGTCTGTAAATTCGTGTCAAGTTTGGCGCCTGGCCGGCAGAGGGCGCTAGTGTCTATAAAACCGTGTTTAGTTCGTCTTCTGGCCGGCAGAGGGCGCTAGTGTCTATAAAACCGTGTTTAGTTTGTCTTCTGGCCGGCAGGTGGCGCTAGTGTCTATAAAACCGTGTTAAGTGTGGCTTCAGGCCGGCAGAGGGCGCTAGTGTCTATAAAACCGTGTTTAGTTTTTCTTCTGGCCGGTAGGATATAAGAACTTGTCGAGGTGTAACATATAAAAGTTGTATGAAATAGTAATAATATCGAAAAAAAAAACCGTGTCAAGTTTGGCGCCTGGCCGGCAGAGGGCGCTAGTGTCTATAAAACCGTGTTAAGTGTGGCTTCTGGCCGGCAGAGGGCGCTAGTGTCTGTAAATTCGTGTCAAGTTTGGCGTCTGGCCGGCAGAGGGCGCTAGTGTCTATAAAACCGTGTTAAGTGTGGCTTCTGGCCGGCAGAGGGCGCTAGTTTGTCTTCTGGCCGGTAGGATATAAGAATTTGTCGAAAAAGATGAATTGTGAAAATTGAATGGATATGTTTTGTATGTAGAAGCCGTTCGAGGTGTGTTATATAAAAGTTTTATGAAGATAGTAATAATGATGAAAAAAAAACAAGTATTATGAAATTAGATCCCTCTCTATCTAGGAACTTGATGAAAAAAATGAATTGTGAAAATTCAATGGATATAGATGTTCTGGATGTCTCTACATCCGTCCGAGGTGTTTTATATAAAAGTGTTGTGAAAATAGTAATGGCCACAGAAAAATAACTAACCTTAACGGAAAAATGGTATATGAATTTGTAATGGAAAAATAGGAACCATCGATACGACAAATGAGCTTACGAATGACTAAAAAAACTTATATAAAAAGTTTAACCGAAAAATTGTGTTATGAATCAATGAATAAAATAGAAGCCGTAACAATATTGGAAAATGTAATATTAACGGTAAAAGATGTATATAGAAAGTTGAAACGAAAAAAAGTGTGTGAAAAATGGAATTCTATAGTGTCTATAAAACCGTGTTAAGTGTGGCTTCTGGCCGGCAGAGGGCGCTAGTGTCTGTAAATTCGTGTCAAGTTTGGCGTCTGGCTGGCAGAGGGCGCTAGTGTCTATAAAACCGTGTTCAGTTTGTCTTCTGGCCGGCAGGTGGCGCTAGTGTCTATAAAACCGTGTTAAGTGTGGCTTCTGGCCGGCAGAGGGCGCTAGTGTCTATAAATTCGTGTCAAGTTTGGCTTCTGGCCGGCAGAGGGCGCTAGTGTCTGTAAATTCGTGTCAAGTTTGGCGTCTGGCCGGCAGAGGGCGCTAGTGTCTATAAAACCGTGTTAAGTGTGGCTTCTGGCCGGCAGAGGGCGCTAGTGTCTGTAAATTCGTGTCAAGTTTGGCGTCTGGCCGGCAGAGGGCGCTAGTGTCTATAAAACCGTGTTTAGTTTGTCTTCTGGCCGGCAGGTGGCGCTAGTGTCTATAAAACCGTGTTTAGTTTGTCTTCTGGCCGGCAGGTGGCGCTAGTGTCTATAAAACCGTGTTTAGTTTGTTTTCTGGCCGGCAGAGGGCGCTAGTGTCTATAAAACCTTGTTTAGTTTGTCTTCTGGCCGGCAGGTGGCGCTACTGTCTATAAAACCGTGTTTAGTTTGTCTTCTTACCGGCAGGTGGCGCTAGTGTCTATAAAACCGTGTTAAGTGTGGCTTCTGGCCGGCAGAGGGCGCTAGTGTCTGTAAATTCGTGTCAAGTTTGGCGTCTGGCTGGCAGAGGGCGCTAGTGTCTATAAAACCGTGTTTAGTTTGTCTTCAGGCCGGCAGAGGGCGCTAGTGTCTATAAAACCGTGTTAAGTGTGGCTTCTGGCCGGCAGAGGGCGCTAGTGTCTGTAAATTCGTGTCAAGTTTGGCGTCTGGCCGGCAGAGGGCGCTAGTGTCTATAAAACCGTGTTTAGTTTGTCTTCTGGCCGGCAGGTGGCGCTATTGTCTATAAAACCGTGTTAAGTGTGGCTTCAGGCCGGCAGAGGGCGCTAGTGTCTATAAAATCGTGTTTAGTTTGTCTTCTTGCCGGCAGGTGGCGCTAGTGTCTATAAAACCGTGTTAAGTGTGGCTTCAGGCTGGCAGAGGTGGCTAGTGTCTATAAAACCGTGTTTAGTTTGTCTTCTTGCCGGCAGGTGGCGCTAGTGTCTATAAAACCGTGTTAAGTGTGGCTTCTGGCCGGCAGAGGGCGCTAGTGTCTGTAAATTCGTGTCAAGTTTGGCGTCTGGCTGGCAGAGGGCGCTAGTGTCTATAAAACCGTGTTTAGTTTGTCTTCAGGCCGGCAGAGGGCGCTAGTGTCTATAAAACCGTGTTTAGTTTTTCTTCTGGCCGGTAGGATATAAGAACTTGTCGAGGTGTAACATATAAAAGTTGTATGAAATAGTAATAATGTCGAAAAAAAAAACCGTGTCAAGTTTGGCGCCTGGCAGCAGAGGGCGCTAGTGTCTATAAAACCGTGTTTAGTTTGTCTTCTGGCCGGCAGGTGGCGCTAGTGTCTATAAAACCGTGTCAAGTTTGGCGCCTGGCCGTCAGGTGGCGCTAGTGTCTATAAAACCGTGTTAAGTTTGTCTTCTGGCCGGCAGAGGGCGCTAGTGTCTATAAAACCGTGTCAAGTTTGGCGCCTGGCCGGCAGAGGGCGCTAGTGTCTATAAAACCGTGTTACGTGTGGCTTCTGGCCGGCAGAGGGCGCTAGTGTCTGTAAATTCGTGTCAAGTTTGGCGTCTGGCCGGCAGAGGGCGCTAGTGTCAGTAAATTCGTGTCAAGTTTGGCGTTTGGCCGGCAGAGGCCGCTAGTGTCTATAAAACCGTGTCAAGTTTGGCGCCTGGCCGGCAGAGGGCGCTAGTGTCTATAAACCGTGTTAAGTGTGGCTTCTGGCCGGCAGAGGGCGCTAGTGTCTATAAAACCGTGTTAAGTTTGTCATCTGGCCGGCAGAGGGCGCTAGTGTCTATAAAACCGTGTTTAGTTTTTCTTCTGGCCGGTAGGATATAAGAACTAGTCGAGGTGTAACATATAAAAGTTGTATGAAATAGTAATAATATCGAAAAAAAAAAAAAACCGTGTCAAGTTTGGCGCCTGGCCGGCAGAGGGCGCTAGTGTCTATAAAACCGTGTCAAGTTTGGCGTCTGGTTGGCAGAGGGCGCTAGTGTCTATAAAATCGTGTTAAGTGTGGCTTCTGGCCGGCAGGTGGCGCTAGTGTCTGTAAATTCGTGTCAAGTTTGGCGCCTGGCCGACAGAGGGCGCTAGTGTCCATAAAACCGTGTTTAGTTCGTCTTCTGGCCGGCAGAGGGCGCTAGTGTCTATAAAACCGTGTTTAGTTTGTCTTCTGGCCGGCAGGATATAAGAACTTGTCGAGGTGTAACATATAAAAGTTGTATGAAATAGTAATAATATCGAAAAAAAAACCGTGTCAAGTTTGGCGCCTGGCCGGCAGAGGGCGCTAGTGTCTATAAAACCGTGTTAAGTGTGGCTTCTGGCCGGCAGAGGGCGCTAGTGTCTGTAAATTCGTGTCAAGTTTGGCGTCTGGCCGGCAGAGGGCGCTAGTGTCTATAAAACCGTGTTAAGTGTGGCTTCTGGCCGGCAGAGGGCGCTAGTGTCTGTAAATTCGTGTCAAGTTTGGCGTCTGGCCGGCAGAGGGCGCTAGTGTCTATAAAACCGTGTTAAGTGTGGCTTCTGGCCGGCAGAGGGCGCTAGTTTGTCTTCTGGCCGGTAGGATATAAGAATTTGTCGAAAAAGATGAATTGTGAAAATTGAATGGATATGTTTTGTATGTAGAAGCCGTTCGAGGTGTGTTATATAAAAGTTTTATGAAGATAGTAATAATGATGAAAAAAAAACAAGTATTATGAAATTAGATCCCTCTCTATCTAGGAACTTGATGAAAAAAATGAATTGTGAAAATTCAATGGATATAGATGTTCTGGCCGGTAGGATATAAGAACTAGTCGAGGTGTAACATATAAAAGTTGTATGAAATAGTAATAATATCGAAAAAAAAAAAAAAAACCGTGTCAAGTTTGGCGCCTGGCCGGCAGAGGGCGCTAGTGTCTATAAAACCGTGTCAAGTTTGGCGTCTGGTTGGCAGAGGGCGCTAGTGTCTATAAAATCGTGTTAAGTGTGGCTTCTGGCCGGCAGGTGGCGCTAGTGTCTGTAAATTCGTGTCAAGTTTGGCGCCTGGCCGACAGAGGGCGCTAGTGTCCATAAAACCGTGTTTAGTTCGTCTTCTGGCCGGCAGAGGGCGCTAGTGTCTATAAAACCGTGTTTAGTTTGTCTTCTGGCCGGCAGGATATAAGAACTTGTCGAGGTGTAACATATAAAAGTTGTATGAAATAGTAATAATATCGAAAAAAAAACCGTGTCAAGTTTGGCGCCTGGCCGGCAGAGGGCGCTAGTGTCTATAAAACCGTGTTAAGTGTGGCTTCTGGCCGGCAGAGGGCGCTAGTGTCTGTAAATTCGTGTCAAGTTTGGCGTCTGGCCGGCAGAGGGCGCTAGTGTCTATAAAACCGTGTTAAGTTTGTCTTCTGGCCGGCAGAGGGCGCTAGTGTCTATAAAACCGTGTCAAGTTTGGCGCCTGGCCGGCAGAGGGCGCTAGTGTCTATAAAACCGTGTTACGTGTGGCTTCTGGCCGGCAGAGGGCGCTAGTGTCTGTAAATTCGTGTCAAGTTTGGCGTCTGGCCGGCAGAGGGCGCTAGTGTCAGTAAATTCGTGTCAAGTTTGGCGTTTGGCCGGCAGAGGCCGCTAGTGTCTATAAAACCGTGTCAAGTTTGGCGCCTGGCCGGCAGAGGGCGCTAGTGTCTATAAACCGTGTTAAGTGTGGCTTCTGGCCGGCAGAGGGCGCTAGTGTCTATAAAACCGTGTTAAGTTTGTCTTCTGGCCGGCAGAGGGCGCTAGTGTCTATAAAACCGTGTTTAGTTTTTCTTCTGGCCGGTAGGATATAAGAACTAGTCGAGTTGTAACATATAAAAGTTGTATGAAATAGTAATAATATCGAAAAAAAAAAAAAACCGTGTCAAGTTTGGCGCCTGGCCGGCAGAGGGCGCTAGTGTCTATAAAACCGTGTCAAGTTTGGCGTCTGGTTGGCAGAGGGCGCTAGTGTCTATAAAATCGTGTTAAGTGTGGCTTCTGGCCGGCAGGTGGCGCTAGTGTCTGTAAATTCGTGTCAAGTTTGGCGCCTGGCCGACAGAGGGCGCTAGTGTCCATAAAACCGTGTTTAGTTCGTCTTCTGGCCGGCAGAGGGCGCTAGTGTCTATAAAACCGTGTTTAGTTTGTCTTCTGGCCGGCAGGTGGCGCTAGTGTCTATAAAACCGTGTTAAGTGTGGCTTCAGGCCGGCAGAGGGCGCTAGTGTCTATAAAACCGTGTTTAGTTTTTCTTCTGGCCGGTAGGATATAAGAACTTGTCGAGGTGTAACATATAAAAGTTGTATGAAATAGTAATAATATCGAAAAAAAAACCGTGTCAAGTTTGGCGCCTGGCCGGCAGAGGGCGCTAGTGTCTATAAAACCGTGTTAAGTGTGGCTTCTGGCCGGCAGAGGGCGCTAGTGTCTGTAAATTCGTGTCAAGTTTGGCGTCTGGCCGGCAGAGGGCGCTAGTGTCTATAAAACCGTGTTAAGTGTGGCTTCTGGCCGGCAGAGGGCGCTAGTGTCTGTAAATTCGTGTCAAGTTTGGCGTCTGGCCGGCAGAGGGCGCTAGTGTCTATAAAACCGTGTTAAGTGTGGCTTCTGGCCGGCAGAGGGCGCTAGTTTGTCTTCTGGCCGGTAGGATATAAGAATTTGTCGAAAAAGATGAATTGTGAAAATTGAATGGATATGTTTTGTATGTAGAAGCCGTTCGAGGTGTGTTATATAAAAGTTTTATGAAGATAGTAATAATGATGAAAAAAAAACAAGTATTATGAAATTAGATCCCTCTCTATCTAGGAACTTGATGAAAAAAATGAATTGTGAAAATTCAATGGATATAGATGTTCTGGATGTCTCTACATCCGTCCGAGGTGTTTTATATAAAAGTGTTGTGAAAATAGTAATGGCCACAGAAAAATAACTAACCTTAACGGAAAAATGGTATATGAATTTGTAATGGAAAAATAGGAACCATCGATACGACAAATGAGCTTACGAATGACTAAAAAAACTTATATAAAAAGTTTAACCGAAAAATTGTGTTATGAATCAATGAATAAAATAGAAGCCGTAACAATATTGGAAAATGTAATATTAACGGTAAAAGATGTATATAGAAAGTTGAAACGAAAAAAAGTGTGTGAAAAATGGAATTCTATAGTGTCTATAAAACCGTGTTAAGTGTGGCTTCAGGCCGGCAGAGGGCGCTAGTGTCTATAAAACCGTGTTTAGTTTTTCTTCTGGCCGGTAGGATATAAGAACTTGTCGAGGTGTAACATATAAAAGTTGTATGAAATAGTAATAATATCGAAAAAAAAAAACCGTGTCAAGTTTGGCGCCTGGCCGGCAGAGGGCGCTAGTGTCTATAAAACCGTGTTAAGTGTGGCTTCTGGCCGGCAGAGGGCGCTAGTGTCTATAAATTCGTGTCAAGTTTGGCGTCTGGCCGGCAGAGGGCGCTAGTGTCTATAAAACCGTGTTTAGTTTGTCTTCTGGCCGGCAGGTGGCGCTAGTGTCTATAAAACCGTGTTTAGTTTGTCTTCTGGCCGGCAGGTGGCGCTAGTGTCTATAAAACCGTGTTTAGTTTGTTTTCTGGCCGGCAGAGGGCGCTAGTGTCTATAAAACCTTGTTTAGTTTGTCTTCTGGCCGGCAGGTGGCGCTAGTGTCTATAAAACCGTGTTAAGTGTGGCTTCTGGCCGGCAGAGGGCGCTAGTGTCTGTAAGTTCGTGTCAAGTTTGGCGTCTGGCTGGCAGAGGGCGCTAGTGTCTATAAAACCGTGTTTAGTTTGTCTTCTGGCCGGCAGGTGGCGCTATTGTCTATAAAACCGTGTTAAGTGTGGCTTCAGGCCGGCAGAGGGCGCTAGTGTCTATAAAATCGTGTTTAGTTTGTCTTCTTGCCGGCAGGTGGCGCTAGTGTCTATAAAACCGTGTTAAGTGTGGCTTCAGGCTGGCAGAGGTCGCTAGTGTCTATAAAACAGTGTTTAGTTTGTCTTCTTGCCGGCAGGTGGCGCTAGTGTCTATAAAACCGTGTGAAGTGTGGCTTCTGGCCGGCAGAGGGCGCTAGTGTCTGTAAATTCGTGTCAAGTTTGGCGTCTGGCTGGCAGAGGGCGCTAGTGTCTATAAAACCGTGTTTAGTTTGTCTTCAGGCCGGCAGAGGGCGCTAGTGTCTATAAAACCGTGTTTAGTTTTTCTTCTGGCCGGTAGGATATAAGAACTTGTCGAGGTGTAACATATAAAAGTTGTATGAAATAGTAATAATGTCGAAAAAAAAACCGTGTCAAGTTCGGCGCCTGGCGGGCAGAGGGCGCTAGTGTCTATAAAACCGTGTTTAGTTTGTCTTCTGGCCGGCAGGTGGCGCTAGTGTCTATAAAACCGTGTCAAGTTTGGCGCCTGGCCGTCAGGTGGCGCTAGTGTCTATAAAACCGTGTTAAGTTTGTCTTCTGGCCGGCAGAGGGCGCTAGTGTCTATAAAACCGTGTCAAGTTTGGCGCCTGGCCGGCAGAGGGCGCTAGTGTCTATAAAACCGTGTTACGTGTGGCTTCTGGCCGGCAGAGGGCGCTAGTGTCTGTAAATTCGTGTCAAGTTTGGCGTCTGGCCGGCAGAGGGCGCTAGTGTCAGTAAATTCGTGTCAAGTTTGGCGTTTGGCCGGCAGAGGCCGCTAGTGTCTATAAAACCGTGTCAAGTTTGGCGCCTGGCCGGCAGAGGGCGCTAGTGTCTATAAACCGTGTTAAGTGTGGCTTCTGGCCGACACAGGGCGCTAGTGTCTATAAAACCGTGTTAAGTTTGTCTTCTGGCCGGCAGAGGGCGCTAGTGTCTATAAAACCGTGTTTAGTTTTTCTTCTGGCCGGTAGGATATAAGAACTAGTCGAGGTGTTACATATAAAAGTTGTATGAAATAGTAATAATATCGAAAAAAAAAAAAAACCGTGTCAAGTTTGGCGCCTGGCCGGCAGAGGGCGCTAGTGCCTATAAAACCGTGTCAAGTTTGGCGTCTGGCCGGCAGAGGGCGCTAGTGTCTATAAAATCGTGTTAAGTGTGGCTTCTGGCCGGCAGGTGGCGCTAGTGTCTGTAAATTCGTGTCAAGTTTGGCGCCTGGCCGGCAGAAGGCGCTAGTGTCTATAAAACCGTGTTTAGTTCGTCTTCTGGCCGGCAGAGGGCGCTAGTGTCTACAAAACAGTGTTTAGTTTGTCTTCTGGCCGGCAGGTGGCGCTAGTGTCTATAAAACCGTGTTAAGTGTGGCTTCAGGCCGGCAGAGGGCGCTAGTGTCTATAAAACCGTGTTTAGTTTTTCTTCTGGCCGGTAGGATATAAGAACTTGTCGAGGTGTAACATATAAAAGTTGTATGAAATAGTAATAATATCGAAAAAAAAAACCGTGTCAAGTTTGGCGCCTGGCCGGCAGAGGGCGCTATTGTCTATAAAACCGTGTTAAGTGTGGCTTCTGGCCGGCAGAGGGCGCTAGTGTCTGTAAATTCGTGTCAAGTTTGGCGTCTGGCCGGCAGAGGGCGCTAGTGTCTATAAAACCGTGTTAAGTGTGGCTTCTGGCCGGCAGAGGGCGCTAGTTTGTCTTCTGGCCGGTAGGATATAAGAATTTGTCGAAAAAGATGAATTGTGAAAATTGAATGGATATGTTTTGTATGTAGAAGCCGTTCGAGTTGTGTTATATAAAAGTTTTATGAAGATAGTAATAATGATGAAAAAAAAACAAGTATTATGAAATTAGATCCCTCTCTATCTAGGAACTTGATGAAAAAAATGAATTGTGAAAATTCAATGGATATAGATGTTCTGGATGTCTCTACATCCGTCCGAGGTGTTTTATATAAAAGTGTTGTGAAAATAGTAATGGCCACAGAAAAATAACTAACCTTAACGGAAAAATGGTATATGAATTTGTAATGGAAAAATAGGAACCATCGATACGACAAATGAGCTTACGAATGACTAAAAAAACTTATATAAAAAGTTTAACCGAAAAATTGTGTTATGAATCAATGAATAAAATAGAAGCCGTAACAATATTGGAAAATGTAATATTAACGGTAAAAGATGTATATAGAAAGTTGAAACGAAAAAAAGTGTGTGAAAAATGGAATTCTATAGTGTCTATAAAACCGTGTTAAGTGTGGCTTCTGACCGGCAGAGGGCGCTAGTGTCTGTAAATTCGTGTCAAGTTTGGCGTCTGGCCGGCAGAGGGCGCTAGTGTCTATAAAACCGTGTTCAGTTTGTCTTCTGGCCGGCAGGTGGCGCTAGTGTCTATAAAACCGTGTTAAGTTTGTCTTCTGGCCGGCAGAGGGCGCTAGTGTCTATAAAACCGTGTTTAGTTTTTCTTCTGGCCGGTAGGATATAAGAACTTGTCGAGGTGTAACATATAAAAGTTGTATGAAATAGTAATAATATCGAAAAAAAAAAACCGTGTCAAGTTTGGCGCCTGGCCGGCAGAGGGCGCTAGTGTCTATAAAACCGTGTTAAGTGTGGCTTCTGGCCGGCAGAGGGCGCTAGTGTCTATAAAACCGTGTTAAGTGTGGCTTCTGGCCGGCAGAGGGCGCTAGTGTCTGTAAATTCGTGTCAAGTTTGGCGTCTGGCCGGCAGAGGGCGCTAGTGTCTATAAAACCGTGTTTAGTTTGTCTTCTGGCCGGCAGGTGGCGCAAGTGTCTATAAAACCGTGTTTAGTTTGTCTTCTGGCCGGCAGGTGGCGCTAGTGTCTATAAAACCGTGTTTAGTTTGTTTTCTGGCCGGCAGAGGGCGCTAGTGTCTATAAAACCTTGTTTAGTTTGTCTTCTGGCCGGCAGGTGGCGCTACTGTCTATAAAACCGTGTTAAGTGTGGCTTCTGGCCGGCAGAGGGCGCTAGTGTCTGTAAATTCGTGTCAAGTTTGGCGTCTGGCTGGCAGAGGGCGCTAGTGTCTATAAAACCGTGTTTAGTTTGTCTTCTGGCCGGCAGGTGGCGCTATTGTCTATAAAACCGTGTTAAGTGTGGCTTCAGGCCGGCAGAGGGCGCTAGTGTCTATAAAATCGTGTTTAGTTTGTCTTCTTGCCGGCAGGTGGCGCTAGTGTCTATAAAACCGTGTTAAGTGTGGCTTCAGGCTGGCAGAGGTCGCTAGTGTCTATAAAACCGTGTTTAGTTTGTCTTCTTGCCGGCAGGTGGCGTTAGTGTCTATAAAACCGTGTTAAGTGTGGCTTCTGGCCGGCAGAGGGCGCTAGTGTCTGTAAATTCGTGTCAAGTTTGGCGTCTGGCTGGCAGAGGGCGCTAGTGTCTATAAAACCGTGTTTAGTTTGTCTTCAGGCCGGCAGAGGGCGCTAGTGCCTATAAAACCGTGTTTAGTTTTTCTTCTGGCCGGTAGGATATAAGAACTTGTCGAGGTGTAACATATAAAAGTTGTATGAAATAGTAATAATGTCGAAAAAAAAAAACCGTGTCAAGTTTGGCGCCTGGCGGGCAGAGGGCGCTAGTGTCTATAAAACCGTGTTTAGTTTGTCTTCTGGCCGGCAGGTGGCGCTAGTGTCTATAAAACCGTGTCAAGTTTGGCGCCTGGCCGTCAGGTGGCGCTAGTGTCTATAAAACCGTGTTAAGTTTGTCTTCTGGCCGGCAGAGGGCGCTAGTGTCTATAAAACCGTGTCAAGTTTGGCGCCTGGCCGGCAGAGGGCGCTAGTGTCTATAAAACCGTGTTACGTGTGGCTTCTGGCCGGCAGAGGGCGCTAGTGTCTGTAAATTCGTGTCAAGTTTGGCGTCTGGCCGGCAGAGGGCGCTAGTGTCAGTAAATTCGTGTCAAGTTTGGCGTTTGGCCGGCAGAGGCCGCTAGTGTCTATAAAACCGTGTCAAGTTTGGCGCCTGGCCGGCAGAGGGCGCTAGTGTCTATAAACCGTGTTAAGTGTGGCTTCTGGCCGGCAGAGGGCGCTAGTGTCTATAAAACCGTGTTAAGTTTGTCTTCTGGCCGGCAGAGGGCGCTAGTGTCTATAAAACCGTGTTTAGTTTTTCTTCTGGCCGGTAGGATATAAGAACTAGTCGAGGTGTAACATATAAAAGTTGTATGAAATAGTAATAATATCGAAAAAAAAAAAAAACCGTGTCAAGTTTGGCGCCTGGCCGGCAGAGGGCGCTAGTGTCTATAAAACCGTGTCAAGTTTGGCGTCTGGCCGGCAGAGGGCGCTAGTGTCTATAAAATCGTGTTAAGTGTGGCTTCTGGCCGGCAGGTGGCGCTAGTGTCTGTAAATTCGTGTAAAGTTTGGCGCCTGGCCGGCAGAGGGCGCTAGTGTCTATAAAACCGTGTTTAGTTCGTCTTCTGGCCGGCAGAGGGCGCTAGTGTCTATAAAACCGTGTTTAGTTTGTCTTCTGGCCGGCAGGTGGCGCTAGTGTCTATAAAACCGTGTTAAGTGTGGCTTCAGGCCGGCAGAGGGCGCTAGTGTCTATAAAACCGTGTTTAGTTTTTCTTCTGGCCGGTAGGATATAAGAACTTGTCGAGGTGTAACATATAAAAGTTGTATGAAATAGTAATAATATCGAAAAAAAAAAAACCGTGTCAAGTTTGGCGCCTGGCCGGCAGAGGGCGCTAGTGTCTATAAAACCGTGTTAAGTGTGGCTTCTGGCCGGCAGAGGGCGCTAGTGTCTGTAAATTCGTGTCAAGTTTGGCGTCTGGCCGGCAGAGGGCGCTAGTGTCTATAAAACCGTGTTAAGTGTGGCTTCTGGCCGGCAGAGGGCGCTAGTTTGTCTTCTGGCCGGTAGGATATAAGAATTTGTCGAAAAAGATGAATTGTGAAAATTGAATGGATATGTTTTGTATGTAGAAGCCCTTCGAGGTGTGTTATATAAAAGTTTTATGAAGATAGTAATAATGATGAAAAAAAAACAAGTATTATGAAATTAGATCCCTCTCTATCTAGGAACTTGATGAAAAAAATGAATTGTGAAAATTCAATGGATATAGATGTTCTGGATGTCTCTACATCCGTCCGAGGTGTTTTATATAAAAGTGTTGTGAAAATAGTAATGGCCACAGAAAAATAACTAACCTTAACGGAAAAATGGTATATGAATTTGTAATGGAAAAATAGGAACCATCGATACGACAAATGAGCTTACGAATGACTAAAAAAACTTATATAAAAAGTTTAACCGAAAAATTGTGTTATGAATCAATGAATAAAATAGAAGCCGTAACAATATTGGAAAATGTAATATTAACGGTAAAAGATGTATATAGAAAGTTGAAACGAAAAAAAGTGTGTGAAAAATGGAATTCTATAGTGTCTATAAAACCGTGTTAAGTGTGGCTTCTGACCGGCAGAGGGCGCTAGTGTCTGTAAATTCGTGTCAAGTTTGGCGTCTGGCCGGCAGAGGGCGCTAGTGTCTATAAAACCGTGTTCAGTTTGTCTTCTGGCCGGCAGGTGGCGCTAGTGTCTATAAAACCGTGTTAAGTTTGTCTTCTGGCCGGCAGAGGGCGCTAGTGTCTATAAAACCGTGTTTAGTTTTTCTTCTGGCCGGTAGGATATAAGAACTTGTCGAGGTGTAACATATAAAAGTTGTATGGAATAGTAATAATATCGAAAAAAAAGAAATCGTGTCTATAAAACCGTGTCAAGTTTGGCGCCTGGCCGGCAGAGGGCGCTAGTGTCTATAAACCGTGTTTAGTTTGTCTTCAGGCCGGCAGAGGGCGCTAGTGTCTATAAAACCGTGTTAAGTGTGGCTTCTGGCCGGCAGAGGGCGCTAGTGTCTGTAAATTCGTGTTTAGTTTGTCTTCTGGCCGGCAGGTGGCGCTAGTGTCTATAAAACCGTGTCAAGTTTGGCGCCTGGCCGGCAGGTGGCGCTAGTGTCTATAAAACCGTGTTAAGTTTGTCTGTTGGCCGGCAGAGGGCGCTAGTGTCTATAAAACCGTGATAAGTTTGGCATTTGGACAACAGGTGGCGCTAGTGTCTATAAAACCGTGTTTAGTTTTTCTTCTGGCCAGTAGGATATAAGAACTTGTCGAGGTGTAACATATAAAAGTTGTATGAAATAGTAATAATATCGAAAAAAAAAAATCGTGTCTATAAAACCGTGTTTAGTTTGTCTTCTGGCCGGTAGGATATAAGAACTTGTCGAGGTGTAACATATAAAAGTTGTATGAAATAGTAATAATATCGAAAAAAAAAAAAAAATCGTGTCTATAAAACCGTGTCAAGTTTGGCGCCTGGCCGGCAGAGGGCGCTAGTGTCTATAAACCGTGTTTAGTTTGTCTTCAGGCCGGCAGAGGGCGCTAGTGTCTATAAAACCGTGTTAAGTGTGGCTTCTGGCCGGTAGGATATAAGAACTTGTCGAGGTGTAACATATAAAAGTTGTATGAAATAGTAATAATATCGAAAAAAAAAATCGTGTCTATAAAACCGTGTCAAGTTTGGCGCCTGGCCGGCAGAGGGCGCTAGTGTCTATGAACCGTGTTTAGTTTGTCTTCAGGCCGGCAGAGGGCGCTAGTGTCTATAAAACCGTGTTTAGTTTGTCTTCTGGCCGGCAGGTGGCGCTAGTGTCTATAAAACCGTGTTAAGTGTGGCTTCTGGCCGGCAGAGGGCGCTAGTGTCTATAAAACCGTGTTTAGTTTGTCTTTTGGCCGGCAGGTGGCGCTAGTGTCTATAAAACCGTGTCAAGTTTGGCGCCTGGCCGGCAGGTGGCGCTAGTGTCTATAAAACCGTGTTAAGTTTGTCTGTTGGCCGGCAGAGGGCGCTAGTGTCTATAAAACCGTGTCAAGTTTGGCGCCTGGCCGGCAGAGGGCGCTAGTGTCTATAAAACCGTGTTAAGTGTGGCTTCTGGCCGGCAGAGGGCGCTAGTGTCTGTAAATTCGTGTCAAGTTTGGCGTCTGGCCGGCAGAGGGCGCTAGTGTCAGTAAATTCGAGTCAAGTTTGGCGTCTGGCCGGCAGAGGGCGCTAGTGTCTATAAAACCGTGTCAAGTTTGGCGCCTGGCCGGCAGAGGGCGCTAGTGTCTATAAACCGTGTTGAGTGTGGCTTCTGGCCGGCAGGTGGCGCTAGTGTCTATAAAACCGTGTTAAGTGTGGCTTCTGGCCGGCAGAGGGCGCTAGTGTCTGTAAATTCGTGTTAAGTGTGGCTTCTGGCCTGCAGCGGGCGCTAGTATCTATAAAACCGTATCGAGTTTGGCACCTGGCCGGCAGAGGGCGCTAGTGTCTATAAAACCGTGTTAAGTTTGGCGCCTGGCCGGCAGAGGGCGCTAGTGTCTATAAACCGTGTTTAGTTTGTCTTCAAGCCGGCAGAGGGCGCTAGTGTCTATAAAACCGTGTTTAGTTTTTCTTCTGGCCGGTAGGATATAAGAACTTATCGAGGTGTAACATATAAAAGTTGTATGAAATAGTAATAATATCGAAAAAAAAAAAATCGTGTCTATAAAACCGTGTTTAGTTTGTCTTCTGGCCGGTAGGATATAAGAACTTGTCGAGGTGTAACATATAAAAGTTGTGTGAAATAGTAATAATATCAAAAAAAAAAAAATCGTGTCTATAAAACCGTGTCAAGTTTGGCGCCTAGCCGGCAGAGGGTGCTAGTGTCTATAAACCGTGTTTAGTTTGTCTTCAGGCCGGCAGAGGGCGCTAGTGTCTATAAAACCGTGTTAAGTGTGGCTTCTGGCCGGTAGGATATAAGAACTTGTCGAGGTGTAACATATAAAAGTTGTATGAAATAGTAATAATATCGAAAAAAAAAATCGTGTCTATAAAACCGTGTCAAGTTTGGCGCCTGGCCGGCAGATGGCGCTAGTGTCTATAAACCGTGTTTAGTTTGTCTTCTGGCCGGCAGAGGGCGCTAGTGTCTGTAAATTCGTGTTAAGTGCGGCTTCTGGCCGGAAGAGGGCGCTAGTGTCTATAAAACCGTAATTAGTTTGTCTTCTGGCCGGCAGGTGGCGCTAGTGTCTATAAAACCGTGTTAAGTATGGCTTCTGGCCGGCAGAGGGCGCTAGTGTCTATAAAACCGTGTTTAAATTGTCTGTTGGCCGGCAGAGGGCGCTAGTGTCTATAACACCGTGTCAAGTTTGGCGCTTGGCCAGCAGAGGGCGCTAGTGTCTATAAAACCGTGTTAAGTGTGGCTTCTGGCCGGCAGAGTGCGCTAGTGTCTGTAAAATCGTGTCAAGTTTGGCGTCTGGCCGGCAGAGGGCACTAGTGTCAGTAAATTCGTGTCAAGTTTGGCGTCTGGCCGGCAGAGGGCGCTAGTGTCTATAAAACCGTGTCAAGTGTGGCGC
This sequence comes from Diorhabda sublineata, assembly GCF_026230105.1. NCBI lineage: Eukaryota > Metazoa > Arthropoda > Insecta > Coleoptera > Chrysomelidae > Diorhabda > Diorhabda sublineata. The sequence continues at coordinate 23,823 of NW_026614295.1, read as the reverse complement.
CTGGCCGGCAGAGGGCGCTAGTGTCTATAAACCGTGTTAAGTGTGGCTTCTGGCCGACAGGTGGCGCTAGTGTCTATAAAACCGTGTTGAGTGTGGCTTCTGGCCGGCAGAGGGCGCTAGTGTCTGTAAATTCGTGTCAAGTTTGGCGTCTGGCCGGCAGAGGGCGCTAGTGTCTATAAAACCGGGTCAAGTTTGGCGCCTGGCCGGCAGAGGGCGCTAGTGTCTATAAAACCGTGTTAAGTGTGGTTTCTGGCCGGCAGAGGGCGCTAGTATCTATAAAGCCGTGTCGAGTTTGGCGCCTGGTCGGCAGAGGGCGCTAGTGTCTATAAAACCGTGTTAAGTGTGGCTTCTGGCCGGCAGAGGGCGCTAGTGTCTGTAAAATCGTGTCAAGTTTGGCGTCTGGCCGGCAGAGGGCGCTAGTGTCAGTAAATTCGTGTCAAGTTTGGCGTCTGGCCGGCAGAGGGCGCTAGTGTCTATAAAACCGTGTCAAGTGTGGCGCCTGGCCGGCAGAGGGCGCTAGTGTCTATAAACCGTGTTAAGTGTGGCTTCTGGCCGGCAAGTGGCGCTAGTGTCTATAAAACCGTGTTGAGTGTGGCTTCTGGCCGGCATAGGGCGCTAGTGTCTGTAAATTCGTGTCAAGTTTGGCGTCTGGCCGGCAGAGGGCGCTAGTGTCTATAAAACCGTGTCAAGTTTGGCGCCTGGCCGGCAGAGGGCGCTAGTGTCTATAAAACCGTGTTAAGTGTGGCTTCTGGCCGGCAGAGGGCGCTAGTATCTATAAAGCCGTGTCGAGTTTGGCGCCTGGCCGGCAGAGGGCGCTAGTGTCTATAAAACCGTGTTAAGTTTGGCGCCTGGCCGGCAGAGGGCGCTAGTGTCTATAAACCGTGTTAAGTGTGGCGTTTGGCTGGTAGAGGGCGCTAGTGTCTATAAAACCGTGTTAAGTTTGGCGCCTGGCCGGCAGAGGGCGCTAGTGTCTATAAAACCGTGTTAAGTGTGGCTTCTGGCCGGCAGAGGGCACTAGTGTCTATAAAACCGTGTTTAGTTTGTCTTCTGGCCGGCAGGTGGCGCTAGTGTCTATAAAACCGTGTCAAGTTTGGCGCCTGGCCGGCAGGTGGCGCTAGTGTCTATAAAACCGTGTTAAGTTTGTCTGTTGGCCGGCAGAGGGCGCTAGTGTCTATAAAACCGTGTCAAGTTTGGCGCCTGGCCGGCAGAGGGCGCTAGTGTCTATAAAACCGTGTCAAGTGTGGCGCCTGGCCGGCAGAGGGCGCTAGTGTCTATAAACCGTGTTAAGTGTGGCTTCTGGCCGGCAGGTGGCGCTAGTGTCTATAAAACCGTGTTGAGTGTGGCTTCTGGCCGGTAGAGGGCGCTAGTGTCTGTAAATTCGTGTCAAGTTTGGCGTCTGGCCGGCAGAGGGCGCTAGTGTCTATAAAACCGTGTCAAGTTTGGCGCCTGGCCGGCAGAGGGCGCTAGTGTCTATAAAACCGTGTTAAGTGTGGCTTCTGGCCGGCAGAGGGCGCTAGTGTCTGTAAAATCGTGTCAAGTTTGGCGTCTGGCCGGCAGAGGGCGCTAGTGTCAGTAAATTCGTGTCAAGTTTGGCGTCTGGCCGGCAGAGGGCGCTAGTGTCTATAAAACCGTGTCAAGTGTGGCGCCTGGCCGGCAGAAGGCGCTAGTGTCTATAAACCGTGTTGAGTGTGGCTTCTGGCCGGCAGGTGGCGCTAGTGTCTATAAAACCGTGTTAAGTGTGGCTTCTGGCCGGCAGAGGGCGCTAGTGTCTGTAAATTCGTGTTAAGTGTGGCTTCTGGCCTGCAGCGGGCGCTAGTATCTATAAAACCGTATCGAGTTTGGCACCTGGCCGGCAGAGGGCGCTAGTGTCTATAAAACCGTGTTAAGTTTGGCGCCTGGCCGGCAGAGGGCGCTAGTGTCTATAAACCGTGTTTAGTTTGTCTTCAGGCCGGCAGAGGGCGCTAGTGTCTATAAAACCGTGTTTAGTTTTTCTTCTGGCCGGTAGGATATAAGAACTTATCGAGGTGTAACATATAAAAGTTGTATGAAATAGTAATAATATCGAAAAAAAAAAAATCGTGTCTATAAAACCGTGTTTAGTTTGTCTTCTGGCCGGTAGGATATAAGAACTTGTCGAGGTGTAACATATAAAAGTTGTGTGAAATAGTAAAAATATCAAAAAAAAAAAATCGTGTCTATAAAACCGTGTCAAGTTTGGCGCCTAGCCGGCAGAGGGCGCTAGTGTCTATAAACCGTGTTTAGTTTGTCTTCAGGCCGGCAGAGGGCGCTAGTGTCTATAAAACCGTGTTAAGTGTGGCTTCTGGCCGGTAGGATATAAGAACTTGTCGAGGTGTAACATATAAAAGTTGTATGAAATAGTAATAATATCGAAAAAAAAAAATCGTGTCTATAAAACCGTGTCAAGTTTGGCGCCTGGCCGGCAGATGGCGCTAGTGTCTATAAACCGTGTTTAGTTTGTCTTCTGGCCGGCAGAGGGCGCTAGTGTCTGTAAATTCGTGTTAAGTGCGGCTTCTGGCCGGAAGAGGGCGCTAGTGTCTATAAAACCGTAATTAGTTTGTCTTCTGGCCGGCAGGTGGCGCTAGTGTCTATAAAACCGTGTTAAGTATGGCTTCTGGCCGGCAGAGGGCGCTAGTGTCTATAAAACCGTGTTTAAATTGTCTGTTGGCCGGCAGAGGGCGCTAGTGTCTATAACACCGTGTCAAGTTTGGCGCTTGGCCAGCAGAGGGCGCTAGTGTCTATAAAACCGTGTTAAGTGTGGCTTCTGGCCGGCAGAGTGCGCTAGTGTCTGTAAAATCGTGTCAAGTTTGGCGTCTGGCCGGCAGAGGGCACTAGTGTCAGTAAATTCGTGTCAAGTTTGGCGTCTGGCCGGCAGAGGGCGCTAGTGTCTATAAAACCGTGTCAAGTGTGGCGCCTGGCCGGCAGAGGGCGCTAGTGTCTATAAACCGTGTTAAGTGTGGCTTCTGGCCGACAGGTGGCGCTAGTGTCTATAAAACCGTGTTGAGTGTGGCTTCTGGCCGGCAGAGGGCGCTAGTGTCTGTAAATTCGTGTCAAGTTTGGCGTCTGGCCGGCAGAGGGCGCTAGTGTCTATAAAACCGGGTCAAGTTTGGCGCCTGGCCGGCAGAGGGCGCTAGTGTCTATAAAACCGTGTTAAGTGTGGTTTCTGGCCGGCAGAGGGCGCTAGTATCTATAAAGCCGTGTCGAGTTTGGCGCCTGGTCGGCAGAGGGCGCTAGTGTCTATAAAACCGTGTTAAGTGTGGCTTCTGGCCGGCAGAGGGCGCTAGTGTCTGTAAAATCGTGTCAAGTTTGGCGTCTGGCCGGCAGAGGGCGCTAGTGTCAGTAAATTCGTGTCAAGTTTGGCGTCTGGCCGGCAGAGGGCGCTAGTGTCTATAAAACCGTGTCAAGTGTGGCGCCTGGCCGGCAGAGGGCGCTAGTGTCTATAAACCGTGTTAAGTGTGGCTTCTGGCCAGCAAGTGGCGCTAGTGTCTATAAAACCGTGTTGAGTGTGGCTTCTGGCCGGCATAGGGCGCTAGTGTCTGTAAATTCGTGTCAAGTTTGGCGTCTGGCCGGCAGAGGGCGCTAGTGTCTATAAAACCGTGTCAAGTTTGGCGCCTGGCCGGCAGAGGGCGCTAGTGTCTATAAAACCGTGTTAAGTGTGGCTTCTGGCCGGCAGAGGGCGCTAGTATCTATAAAGCCGTGTCGAGTTTGGCGCCTGGCCGGCAGAGGGCGCTAGTGTCTATAAAACCGTGTTAAGTTTGGCGCCTGGCCGGCAGAGGGCGCTAGTGTCTATAAACCGTGTTAAGTGTGGCGTTTGGCTGGTAGAGGGCGCTAGTGTCTATAAAACCGTGTTAAGTTTGGCGCCTGGCCGGCAGAGGGCGCTAGTGTCTATAAAACCGTGTTAAGTGTGGCTTCTGGCCGGCAGAGGGCGCTAGTGTCTATAAAACCGTGTTTAGTTTGTCTTCTGGCCGGTAGGATATAAGAACTTGTCAAGGTGTAACATATAAAAGTTGTATGAAATAGTAATAATATCGAAAAAAAAAAAATCGTGTCTATAAAACCGTGTCAAGTTTGGCACCTAGCCGGCAGAGGGCGCTAGTGTCTATAAAACCGTGTTAAGTGTGGCTTCTGGCCGGTAGGATATAAGAACTTGTCGAAGTGTAACATATAAAAGTTGTATGGAATAGTAATAATATCGAAAAAAAAAAAATCGTGTCTATAAAACCGTGTCAAGTTTGGCGCCTGGCCGGCAGAGGGCGCTAGTGTCTATAAAACCGTGTTGAGTGTGGCTTCTGGCCGGCAGAGGGCGGTAGTGTCTGTAAATTCGTGTTTAGTTTGTCTTCTGGCCGGCAGGTGGCGCTAGTGTCTATAAAACCGTGTCAAGTTTGGCGCCTGGCCGGCAGGTGGCGCTAGTGTCTATAAAACCGTGTTAAGTTTGTCTGTTTGCCGGCAGAGGGCGCTAGTGTCTATAAAACCGTGTTAAGTTTGGCATTTGGACAACAGGTGGCGCTAGTGTCTATAAAACCGTGTTTAGTTTTTCTTCTGGCCGGTAGGATATAAGAACTTGTCGAGGTGTAACATATAAAAGTTGTATGAAATAGTAATAATATCGAAAAAAAAAAATCGTGTCTATAAAACCGTGTTTAGTTTGTCTTCTGGCCGGTAGGATATAAGAACTTGTCGAGGTGTAACATATAAAAGTTGTATGAAATAGTAATAATATCGAAAAAAAAAAAAAATCGTGCCTATAAAACCGTGTCAAGTTTGGCGCCTGGCCGGCAGAGGGCGCTAGTGTCTATAAACCGTGTTTAGTTTGTCTTCAGGCCGGCAGAGGGCGCTAGTGTCTATAAAACCGTGTTAAGTGTGGCTTCTGGCCGGTAGGATATAAGAACTTGTCGAGGTGTAACATATAAAAGTTGTATGAAATAGTAATAATATCGAAAAAAAAAATCGTGTCTATAAAACCGTGTCAAGTTTGGCGCCTGGCCGGCAGAGGGCGCTAGTGTCTATAAACCGTGTTAAGTGTGGCTTCTGGCCGGCAGGTGGCGCTAGTGTCTATAAAACCGTGTTGAGTGTGGCTTCTGGCTGGCAGAGGGCGCTAGTGTCTGTAAATTCGTGTCAAGTTTGGCGTCTGGCCGGCAGAGGGCGCTAGTGTCTATAAAACCGTGTCAAGTTTGGCGCCTGGCCGGCAGAGGGCGCTAGTGTCTATAAAACCGTGTTAAGTGTGGCTTCTGGCCGGCAGAGGGCGCTAGTATCTATAAAGCCGTGTCGAGTTTGGCGCCTGGCCGGCAGAGGGCGCTAGTGTCTATAAAACCGTGTTAAGTTTGGCGCCTGGCCGGCAGAGGGCGCTAGTGTCTATAAACCGTGTTAAGTGTGGCGTTTGGCTGGTAGAGGGCGCTAGTGTCTATAAAACCGTGTTAACTTTAGCGTTTGGCCGGCAGAGGGCGCTAGTGTCTATAAAACCGTGATAAGTTTGGCGTTTGGCCGGCAGAGGGCGCTAGTGTCTATAAAACCGTGTTTAGTTTGTCTTCTGGCCGGCAGGTGGCGCTAGTGTCTATAAAACCGTGTTAAGTGTGGCTTCTGGCCGGCAGAGGGCGCTAGTGTCTATAAAACCGTGTTTAGTTTGTCTTCTGGCCGGCAGGTGGCGCTAGTGTCTATAAAACCGTGTCAAGTTTGGCGCCTGGCCGGCAGGTGGCGCTAGTGTCTATGAAACCGTGTTAAGTTTGTCTGTTGGCCGGCAGAGGGCGCTAGTGTCTATAAAACCGTGTCAAGTTTGGCGCCTGGCCGGCAGAGGGCGCTAGTGTCTATAAAACCGTGTTAAGTGTGGCTTCTGGCCGGCAGAGGGCGCTAGTGTCTGTAAATTCGTGTCAAGTTTGGCGTCTGGCCGGCAGAGGGCGCCAGTGTCAGTAAATTCGTGTCAAGTTTGGCGTCTGGCCGGCAGAGGGCGCTAGTGTCTATAAAACCGTGTCAAGTGTGGCGCCTGGCCGGCAGAGGGCGCTAGTGTCTATAAACCGTGTTAAGTGTGTCTTCTGGCCGGCAGGTGGCGCTAGTGTCTATAAAACCGTGTTGAGTGTGGCGTCTGGCCGGCAGAGGGCGCTAGTGTCTATAAAACCGTGTCAAGTTTGGCGCCTGGCCGGCAGAGGGCGCTAGTGTCTATAAAACCGTGTTAAGTGTGGCTTCTGGCCGGCAGAGGGCGCTAGTATCTATAAAGCCGTGTCGAGTTTGGCGCCTGGCCGGCAGAGGGCGCTAGTGTCTATAAAACCGTGTTAAGTTTGGCGCCTGGCCGGCAGAGGGCGCTAGTGTCTATAAACCGTGTTAAGTGTGGCGTTTGGCTGGTAGAGGGCGCTAGTGTCTATAAAACCGTGTTAAGTTTGGCGTTTGGCCGGCAGAGGGCGCTAGTGTCTATAAAACCGTGATAAGTTTGGCGTTTGGCCGGCAGAGGGCGCTAGTGTCTATAAAACCGTGTTTAGTTTGTCTTCTGGCCGGCAGGTGGCGCTAGTGTCTATAAAACCGTGTTAAGTGTGGCTTCTGGCCGGCAGAGGGCGCTAGTGTCTATAAAACCGTGTTTAGTTTGTCTTCTGGCCGGCAGGTGGCGCTAGTGTCTATAAAACCGTGTCAAGTTTGGCGCCTGGCCGGCAGGTGGCGCTAGTGTCTATGAAACCGTGTTAAGTTTGTCTGTTGGCCGGCAGAGGGCGCTAGTGTCTATAAAACCGTGTCAAGTTTGGCGCCTGGCCGGCAGAGGGCGCTAGTGTCTATAAAACCGTGTTAAGTGTGGCTTCTGGCCGGCAGAGGGCGCTAGTGTCTGTAAAATCGTGTCAAGTTTGGCGTCTGGCCGGCAGAAGGCGCCAGTGTCAGTAAATTCGTGTCAAGTTTGGCGTCTGGCCGGCAGAGGGCGCTAGTGTCTATAAAACCGTGTCAAGTGTGGCGCCTGGCCGGCAGAGGGCGCTAGTGTCTATAAACCGTGTTAAGTGTGTCTTCTGGCCGGCAGGTGGCGCTAGTGTCTATAAAACCGTGTTGAGTGTGGCTTCTGGCCGGCAGAGGACGCTAGTGTCTGTAAATTCGTGTCAAGTTTGGCGTCTGGCCGGCAGAGGGCGCTAGTGTCTATAAAACCGTGTCAAGTTTGGCGCATGGCCGGCAGAGGGCGCTAGTATCTATAAAGCCGTGTCGAGTTTGGCGCCTGGCCGGCAGAGGGCGCTAGTGTCTATAAAACCGTGTTAAGTTTGGCGCCTGGCCGGCAGAGGGCGCTAGTGTCTATAAACCGTGTTTAGTTTGTCTTCAGGCCGGCAGAGGGCGCTAGTGTCTATAAAACCGTGTTAAGTGTGGCTTCTGGCCGGCAGAGGGCGCTAGTGTCTGTAAATTCGTGTTTAGTTTGTCTTCTGGCCGGCAGGTGACGCTAGTGTCTATAAAACCGTGTCAAGTTTGGCGCCTGGCCGGCAGGTGGCGCTAGTGTCTATAAAACCGTGTTAAGTTTGTCTGTTGGCCGGCAGAGGGCGCTAGTGTCTATAAAACCGTGTTAAGTTTGGCATTTGGACAACAGGTGGCGCTAGTGTCTATAAAACCGTGTTTAGTTTTTCTTCTGGCCAGTAGGATATAAGAACTTGTCGAGGTGTAACATATAAAAGTTGTATGAAATAGTAATAATATCGAAAAAAAAAAATCGTGTCTATAAAACCGTGTTTAGTTTGTCTTCTGGCCGGTAGGATATAAGAACTTGTCGAGGTGTAACATATAAAAGTTGTATGAAATAGTAATAATATCGAAAAAAAAAAAAATCGTGTCTATAAAACCGTGTCAAGTTTGGCGCCTGGCCGGCAGAGGGCGCTAGTGTCTATAAACCGTGTTTAGTTTGTCTTCAGGCCGGCAGAGGGCGCTAGTGTCTATAAAACCGTGTTAAGTGTGGCTTCTGGCCGGTAGGATATAAGAACTTGTCGAGGTGTAACATATAAAAGTTGTATGAAATAGTAATAATATCGAAAAAAAAAATCGTGTCTATAAAACCGTGTCAAGTTTGGCGCCTGGCCGGCAGAGGGCGCTAGTGTCTATGAACCGTGTTTAGTTTGTCTTCAGGCCGGCAGAGGGCGCTAGTGTCTATAAAACCGTGTTTAGTTTGTATTCTGGCCGGCAGGTGACGCTAGTGTCTATAAAACCGTGTCAAGTTTGGCGCCTGGCCGGCAGGTGGCGCTAGTGTCTATAAAACCGTGTCAAGTTTGTCTGTTGGCCGGCAGAGGGCGCTAGTGTCTATAAAACCGTGTCAAGTTTGGCGCCTGGCCGGCAGAGGGCGCTAGTGTCTATAAAACCGTGTTAAGTGTGGCTTCTGGCCGGCAGAGGGCGCTAGTGTCTGTAAATTCGTGTCAAGTTTGGCGTCTGGCCGGCAGAGGGCGCTAGTGTCAGTAAATTCGTGTCAAGTTTGGCGTCTGGCCGGCAGAGGGCGCTAGTGTCTATAAAACCGTGTCAAGTTTGGCGCCTGGCCGGCAGAGGGCGCTAGTGTCTATAAACCGTGTTGAGTGTGGCTTCTGGCCGGCAGGTGGCGCTAGTGTCTATAAAACCGTGTTAAGTGTGGCTTCTGGCCGGCAGAGGGCGCTAGTGTCTGTAAATTCGTGTTAAGTGTGGCTTCTGGCCTGCAGTGGGCGCTAGTATCTATAAAACCGTATCGAGTTTGGCACCTGGCCGGCAGAGGGCGCTAGTGTCTATAAAACCGTGTTAAGTTTGGCGCCTGGCCGGCAGAGGGCGCTAGTGTCTATAAACCGTGTTTAGTTTGTCTTCAGGCCGGCAGAGGGCGCTAGTTTCTATAAAACCGTGTTTAGTTTTTCTTCTGGCCGGTAGGATATAAGAACTTATCGAGGTGTAACATATAAAAGTTGTATGAAATAGTAATAATATCGAAAAAAAAAAAATCGTGTCTATAAAACCGTGTCAAGTTTGGCGCCTAGCCGGCAGAGGGCGCTAGTGTCTATAAACCGTGTTTAGTTTGTCTTCAGGCCGGCAGAGGGCGCTAGTGTCTATAAAACCGTGTTAAGTGTGGCTTCTGGCCGGTAGGATATAAGAACTTGTCGAGGTGTAACATATAAAAGTTGTATGAAATAGTAATAATATCGAAAAAAAAAAATCGTGTCTATAAAACCGTGTCAAGTTTGGCGCCTGGCCGGCAGATGGCGCTAATATCTATAAACCGTGTTTAGTTTGTCTTCTGGCCGGCAGAGGGCGCTAGTGTCTGTAAATTCGTGTTAAGTGCGGCTTCTGGCCGGCAGAGGGCGCTAGTGTCTATAAAACCGTAATTAGTTTGTCTTCTGGCCGGCAGGTGGCGCTAGTGTCTATAAAACCGTGTTAAGTGTGGCTTCTGGCCGGCAGAGTGCGCTAGTGTCTGTAAAATCGTGTCAAGTTTGGCGTCTGGCCGGCAGAGGGCACTAGTGTCAGTAAATTCGTGTCAAGTTTGGCGTCTGGCCGGCAGAGGGCGCTAGTGTCTATAAAACCGTGTCAAGTGTGGCTTCTGGCCGACAGGTGGCGCTAGTGTCTATAAAACCGTGTTGAGTGTGGCTTCTGGCCGGCAGAGGGCGCTAGTGTCTGTAAATTCGTGTCAAGTTTGGCGTCTGGCCGGCAGAGGGCGCTAGTGTCTATAAAACCGGGTCAAGTTTGGCGCCTGGCCGGCAGAGGGCGCTAGTGTCTATAAAACCGTGTTAAGTGTGGCTTCTGGCCGGCAGAGGGCGCTAGTATCTATAAAGCCGTGTCGAGTTTGGCTCCTGGTCGGCAGAGGGCGCTAGTGTCTATAAAACCGTGTTAAGTTTGGCTTCTGGCAGGCAGAGTGCGCTAGTGTCTGTAAAATCGTGTCAAGTTTGGCGTCTGGCCGGCAGAGGGCACTAGTGTCAGTAAATTCGTGTCAAGTTTGGCGTCTGGCCGGCAGAGGGCGCTAGTGTCTATAAAACCGTGTCAAGTGTGGCGCCTGGCCGGCAGAGGGCGCTAGTGTCTATAAACCGTGTTAAGTGTGGCTTCTGGCCGACAGGTGGCGCTAGTGTCTATAAAACCGTGTTGAGTGTGGCTTCTGGCCGGCAGAGGGCGCTAGTGTCTGTAAATTCGTATCAAGTTTGGCGTCTGGCCGGCAGAGGGCGCTAGTGTCTATAAAACCGGGTCAAGTTTGGCGCCTGGCCGGCAGAGGGCGCTAGTGTCTATAAAACCGTGTTAAGTGTGGCTTCTGGCCGGCAGAGGGCGCTAGTATCTATAAAGCCGTGTCGAGTTTGGCGCCTGGTCGGCAGAGGGCGCTAGTGTCTATAAAACCGTGTTAAGTTTGGCGCCTGGCCGGCAGAGGGCGCTAGTGTCTATAAACCGTGTTTAGTTTGTCTTCAGGCCGGCAGAGGGCGCTAGTGTCTATAAAACCGTGTTAAGTGTGGCTTCTGGCCGGCAGAGGGCGCTAGTGTCTGTAAATTCGTGTAAAGTGTGGCTTCTGGCCGGCAGAGGGCGCTAGTGTCTATAAAACCGTGTTAAGTTTGGCGTTTGGCCAACAGGTGGCGCTAGTGTCTATAAAACCGTGTTTAGTTTTTCTTCTGGCCGGTAGGATATAAGAACTTGTCAAGGTGTAACATATAAAAGTTGTATGAAATAGTAATAATATCGAAAAAAAAAAATCGTGTCTATAAAACCGTGTCAAGTTTGGCGCCTAGCCGGCAGAGGGCGCTAGTGTATATAAACCGTGTTTAGTTTGTCTTCAGGTTATCAGAGGGCGCTAGTGTCTATAAAACCGTGTTAAGTGTGGCTTCTGGCCGGCAGAGGGCGCTAGTGTCTGTAAAATCGTGTCAAGTTTGGCGTCTGGCCGGCAGAGGGCGCTAGTGTCAGTAAATTCGTGTCAAGTTTGGCGTCTGGCCGGCAGAGGGCGCTAGTGTCTATAAAACCGTGTCAAGTGTGGCGCCTGGCCGGCAGAGGGCGCTAGTGTCTATAAACCGTGTTAAGTGTGGCTTCTGGCCGGCAGGTGGCGCTAGTGTCTATAAAACCGTGTTGAGTGTGGCTTCTGGCCGGCAGAGGGCGCTAGTGTCTGTAAATTCGTGTCAAGTTTGGCGTCTGGCCGGCAGAGGGCGCTAGTGTCTATAAAACCGTGTCAAGTTTGGCGCATGGCCGGCAGAGGGCGCTAGTATCTATAAAGCCGTATCGAGTTTGGCGCCTGGCCGGCAGAGGGCGCTAGTGTCTATAAAACCGTGTTAAGTTTGGCGCCTGGCCGGCAGAGGGCGCTAGTGTCTGTAAATTCGTGTAAAGTGTGGCTTCGGGCCGGCAGAGGGCGCTAGTGTCTATAAAACCGTGTTAAGTTTGGCGTTTGGCGAACAGGTGGCGCTAGTGTCTATAAAACCGTGTTTAGTTTTTCTTCTGGCCGGTAGGATATAAGAACTTGTCGAGGTGTAACATATAAAAGTTGTATGAAATAGTAATAATATCGAAAAAAAAAAAATCGTGTCTATAAAACCGTGTTTAGTTTGTCTTCTGGCCGGTAGGATATAAGAACTTGTCAAGGTGTAACATATAAAAGTTGTATGAAATAGTAATAATATCGAAAAAAAAAATCGTGTCTATAAAACCGTGTCAAGTTTGGCCGCTAGCCGGCAGAGGGCGCTAGTGTCTATAAAACCGTGTTAAGTGTGGCTTCTGGCCGGTAGGATATAAGAACTTGTCGAGGTGTAACATATAAAAGTTGTATGGAATAGTAATAATATCGAAAAAAAAAAATCGTGTCTATAAAACCCTGTCAAGTTTGGCGCCTGGCCGGCAGAGGGCGCTAGTGTCTATAAACCGTGTTTAGTTTGTCTTCAGGCCGGCAGAGGGCGCTAGTGTCTATAAAACCGTGTTAAGTGTGGCTTCTGGCCGGCAGAGGGCGCTAGTGTCTGTAAATTCGTGTTTAGTTTGTCTTCTGGCCGGCAGGTGGCGCTAGTGTCTATAAAACCGTGTCAAGTTTGGCGCCTGGCCGGCAGGTGGCGCTAGTGTCTATAAAACCGTGTTAAGTTTGTCTGTTGGCCGGCAGAGGGCGCTAGTGTCTATAAAACCGTGTTAAGTTTGGCATTTGGTCAACAGGTGGCGCTAGTGTCTATAAAACCGTGTTTAGTTTTTCTTCTGGCCGGTAGGATATAAGAACTTGTCGAGGTGTAACATATAAAAGTTGTATGAAATAGAAATAATATCGAAAAAAAAAATCGTGTCTATAAAACCGTGTTTAGTTTGTCTTCTGGCCGGTAGGATATAAGAACTTGTCGAGGTGTAACATATAAAAGTTGTATGAAATAGTAATAATATCGAAAAAAAAAAAAAAATCGTGTCTATAAAACCGTGTCAAGTTTGGCGCCTGGCCGGCAGAGGGCGCTAGTGTCTATAAACCGTGTTTATTTTGTCTTCAGGCCGGCAGAGGGCGCTAGTGTCTATAAAACCGTGTTAAGTGTGGCTTCTGGCCGGTAGGATATAAGAACTTGTCGAGGTGTAACATATAAAAGTTGTATGAAATAGTAATAATATGGAAAAAAAATATCGTGTCTATAAAACCGTGTCAAGTTTGGCGCCTGGCCGGCAGAGGGCGCTAGTATCTATGAACCGTGTTTAGTTTGTCTTCAGGCCGGCAGAGGGCGCTAGTGTCTATAAAACCGTGTTCAGTTTGTCTTCTGGCCGGCAGGTGGCGCTAGTGTCTATAAAACCGTGTTAAGTGTGGCTTCTGGCCGGCAGAGGGCGCTAGTGTCTATAAAACCGTGTTTAGTTTGTCTTCTGGCCGGTAGGATATAAGAACTTGTCAAGGTGTAACATATAAAAGTTGTATGAAATAGTAATAATATCGAAAAAAAAAAATCGTGTCTATAAAACCGTGTCAAGTTTGGCACCTAGCCGGCAGAGGGCGCTAGTGTCTATAAAACCGTGTTAAGTGTGGCTTCTGGCCGGTAGGATATAAGAACTTGTCGAGGTGTAACATATAAAAGTTGTATGGAATAGTAATAATATCGAAAAAAAAAAAAATCGTGTCTATAAAACCGTGTCAAGTTTGGCGCCTGGCCGGCAGAGGGCGCTAGTGTCTATAAACCGTGTTTAGTTTGTCTTCAGGCCGGCAGAGGGCGCTAGTGTCTATAAAACCGTGTTAAGTGTGGCTTCTGGCCGGCAGAGGGCGCTAGTGTCTGTAAATTCGTGTTTAGGTTGTCTTCTGGCCGGCAGGTGGCGCTAGTGTCTATAAAACCGTGTTAAGTTTGTCTGTTGGCCGGCAGAGGGCGCTAGTGTCTATAAAACCGTGTTAAGTTTGGCATTTGGACAACAGGTGGCGCTAGTGTCTATAAAACCGTGTTTAGTTTTTCTTCTGGCCGGTAGGATATAAGAACTTGTCGAGGTGTAACATATAAAAGTTGTATGAAATAGTAATAATATCGAAAAAAAAAAATCGTGTCTATAAAACCGTGTTTAGTTTGTCTTCTGGCCGGTAGGATATAAGAACTTGTCGAGGTGTAACATATAAAAGTTGTATGAAATAGTAATAATATCGAAAAAAAAAAAAATCGTGTCTATAAAACCGTGTCAAGTTTGGCGCCTGGCCGGCAGAGGGCGCTAGTGTCTATAAACCGTGTTTAGTTTGTCTTCAGGCCGGCAGAGGGCGCTAGTGTCTATAAAACCGTGTTAAGTGTGGCTTCTGGCCGGTAGGATATAAGAACTTGTCGAGGTGTAACATATAAAAGTTGTATGAAATAGTAATAATATCGAAAAAAAAAATCGTGTCTATAAAACCGTGTCAAGTTTGGCGCCTGGCCGGCAGAGGGCGCTAGTGTCTATGAACCGTGTTTAGTTTGTCTTCAGGCCGGCAGAGGGCGCTAGTGTCTATAAAACCGTGTTTAGTTTGTCTTCTGGCCGGCAGGTGGCGCTAGTGTCTATGAAACCGTGTTAAGTGTGGCTTCTGGCCGGTAGGATATAAGAACTTGTCGAGGTGTAACATATAAAAGTTGTATGAAATAGTAATAATATCGAAAAAAAAAATCGTGTCTATAAAACCGTGTCAAGTTTGGCGCCTGGCCGGCAGAGGGCGCTAGTGTCTATGAACCGTGTTTAGTTTGTCTTCAGGCCGGCAGAGGGCGCTAGTGTCTATAAAACCGTGTTCAGTTTGTCTTCTGGCCGGCAGGTGGCGCTAGTGTCTATAAAACCGTGTTAAGTGTGGCTTCTGGCCGGCAGAGGGCGCTAGTGTCTATAAAACCGTGTTTAGTTTATCTTCTGGCCGGCAGGTGGCGCTAGTGTCTATAAAACCGTGTCAAGTTTGGCGCCTGGCCGGCAGGTGGCGCTAGTGTCTATAAAACCGTGTTAAGTTTGTCTGTTGGCCGGCAGAGGGCGCTAGTGTCTCTAAAACCGTGTCAAGTTTGGCGCCTGGCCGGCAGAGGGCGCTAGTGTCTATAAAACCGTGTTAAGTGTGGCTTCTGGCCGGCAGAGGGCGCTAGTGTCTGTAAATTCGTGTCAAGTTTGGCGTCTGGCCGGCAGAGGGCGCTAGTGTCAGTAAATTCGTGTCAAGTTTGGAGTCTGGCCGGCAGAGGGCGCTAGTGTCTATAAAACCGTGTCAAGTTTGGCGCCTGGCCGGCAGAGGGCGCTAGTGTCTATAAACCGTGTTGAGTGTGGCTTCTGGCCGGCAGGTGGCGCTAGTGTCTATAAAACCGTGTTAAGTGTGGCTTCTGGCCGGCAGAGGGCGCTAGTGTCTGTAAATTCGTGTTAAGTGTGGCTTCTGGCCGGCAGAGGGCGCTAGTGTCTATAAAACCGTGTTTAGTTTTTCTTCTGGCCGGTAGGATATAAGAACTTATCGAGGTGTAACATATAAAAGTTGTATGAAATAGTAATAATATCGAAAAAAAAAAAATCGTGTCTATAAAACCGTGTTTAGTTTGTCTTCTGGCCGGTAGGATATAAGAACTTGTCGAGGTGTAACATATAAAAGTTGTGTGAAATAGTAATAATATCAAAAAAAAAAAAAATCGTGTCTATAAAACCGTGTCAAGTTTGGCGCCTAGCCGGCAGAGGGCGCTAGTGTCTATAAACCGTGTTTAGTTTGTCTTCAGGCCGGCAGAGGGCGCTAGTGTCTATAAAACCGTGTTAAGTGTGGCTTCTGGCCGGTAGGATATAAGAACTTGTCGAGGTGTAACATATAAAAGTTGTATGAAATAGTAATAATATCGAAAAAAAAAAATCGTGTCTATAAAACCGTGTCAAGTTTGGCGCCTGGCCGGCAGATGGCGCTAATATCTATAAACCGTGTTTAGTTTGTCTTCTGGCCGGCAGAGGGCGCTAGTGTCTGTAAATTCGTGTTAAGTGCGGCTTCTGGCCGGCAGAGGGCGCTAGTGTCTATAAAACCGTAATTAGTTTGTCTTCTGGCCGGCAGGTGGCGCTAGTGTCTATAAAACCGTGTTAAGTGTGGCTTCTGGCCGGCAGAGTGCGCTAGTGTCTGTAAAATCGTGTCAAGTTTGGCGTCTGGCCGGCAGAGGGCACTAGTGTCAGTAAATTCGTGTCAAGTTTGGCGTCTGGCCGGCAGAGGGCGCTAGTGTCTATAAAACCGTGTCAAGTGTGGCGCCTGGCCGGCAGAGGGCGCTAGTGTCTATAAACCGTGTTAAGTGTGGCTTCTGGCCGACAGGTGGCGCTAGTGTCTATAAAACCGTGTTGAGTGTGGCTTCTGGCCGGCAGAGGGCGCTAGTGTCTGTAAATTCGTGTCAAGTTTGGCGTCTGGCCGGCAGAGGGCGCTAGTGTCTATAAAACCGGGTCAAGTTTGGCGCCTGGCCGGCAGAGGGCGCTAGTGTCTATAAAACCGTGTTAAGTGTGGCTTCTGGCCGGCAGAGGGCGCTAGTATCTATAAAGCCGTGTCGAGTTTGGCGCCTGGTCGGCAGAGGGCGCTAGTGTCTATAAAACCGTGTTAAGTTTGGCTTCTGGCAGGCAGAGTGCGCTAGTGTCTGTAAAATCGTGTCAAGTTTGGCGTCTGGCCGGCAGAGGGCACTAGTCTCAGTAAATTCGTGTCAAGTTTGGCGTCTGGCCGGCAGAGGGCGCTAGTGTCTATAAAACCGTGTCAAGTGTGGCGCCTGGCCGGCAGAGGGCGCTAGTGTCTATAAACCGTGTTAAGTGTGGCTTCTGGCCGACAGGTGGCGCTAGTGTCTATAAAACCGTGTTGAGTGTGGCTTCTGGCCGGCAGAGGGCGCTAGTGTCTGTAAATTCGTGTCAAGTTTGGCGTCTGGCCGGCAGAGGGCGCTAGTGTCTATAAAACCGGGTCAAGTTTGGCGCCTGGCCGGCAGAGGGCGCTAGTGTCTATAAAACCGTGTTAAGTGTGGCTTCTGGCCGGCAGAGGGCGCTAGTATCTATAAAGCCGTGTCGAGTTTGGCGCCTGGTCGGCAGAGGGCGCTAGTGTCTATAAAACCGTGTTAAGTTTGGCGCCTGGCCGGCAGAGGGCGCTAGTGTCTATAAACCGTGTTTAGTTTGTCTTCAGGCCGGCAGAGGGCGCTAGTGTCTATAAAACCGTGTTAAGTGTGGCTTCTGGCCGGCAGAGGGCGCTAGTGTCTGTAAATTCGTGTCAAGTGTGGCTTCTGGCCGGCAGAGGGCGCTAGTGTCTATAAAACCGTGTTAAGTTTGGCGTTTGGCCAACAGGTGGCGCTAGTGTCTATAAAACCGTGTTTAGTTTTTCTTCTGGCCGGTAGTATATAAGAACTTGTCGAGGTGTAACATATAAAAGTTGTATGAAATAGTAATAATATCGAAAAAAAAAAAATCGTGTCTATAAAACCGTGTCAAGTTTGGCGCCTAGCCGGCAGAGGGCGCTAGTGTATATAAACCGTGTTTAGTTTGTCTTCAGGTTATCAGAGGGCGCTAGTGTCTATAAAACCGTGTTAAGTGTGGCTTCTGGCCGGCAGAGGGCGCTAGTGTCTGTAAAATCGTGTCAAGTTTGGCGTCTGGCCGGCAGAGGGCGCTAGTGTCAGTAAATTCGTGTCAAGTTTGGCGTCTGGCCGGCAGAGGGCGCTAGTGTCTATAAAACCGTGTCAAGTGTGGCGCCTGGCCGGCAGAGGGCGCTAGTGTCTATAAACCGTGTTAAGTGTGGCTTCTGGCCGGCAGGTGGCGCTAGTGTCTATAAAACCGTGTTGAGTGTGGCTTCTGGCCGGCAGAGGGCGCTAGTGTCTGTAAATTCGTGTCAAGTTTGGCGTCTGGCCGGCAGAGGGCGCTAGTGTCTATAAAACCGTGTCAAGTGTGGCTTCTGGCCGGCAGTGGGCGCTAGTGTCTGTAAATTCGTGTCAAGTTTGGCGTCTGGCTGGCAGAGGGCGCTAGTGTCTATAAAACCGTGTTTAGTTTGTCTTCTGGCCGGCAGGTGGCGCTAGTGCCTATAAAACCGTGTTAAGTGTGGCTTCTGGCCGGCAGAGGGCGCTAGTTTGTCTTCTGGCCGGTAGGATATAAGAATTTGTCGAAAAAGATGAATTGTGAAAATTGAATGGATATGTTTTGTATGTAGAAGCCGTTCGAGGTGTGTTATATAAAAGTTTTATGAAGATAGTAATAATGATGAAAAAAAAACAAGTATTATGAAATTAGATCCCTCTATATCTAGGAACTTGATGAAAAAAATGAATTGTGAAAATTCAATGGATATAGATGTTCTGGATGTCTCTACATCCGTCCGAGGTTTTTTATATAAAAGTGTTGTGAAAATAGTAATGGCCACAGAAAAATAACTAACCTTAACGGAAAAATGGTATATGAATTTGTAATGGAAAAATAGGAACCATCGATACGACAAATGAGCTTACGAATGACTAAAAAAACTTATATAAAAAGTTTAACCGAAAAATTGTGTTATGAATCAATGAATAAAATAGAAGCCGTAACAATATTGGAAAATGTAATATTAACGGTAAAAGATGTATATAGAAAGTTGAAACGAAAAAAAGTGTGTGAAAAATGGAATTTTATAGTGTCTATAAAACCGTGTTAAGTGTGGCTTCAGGCCGGCAGAGGGCGCTAGTGTCTATAAAACCGTGTTTAGTTTTTCTTCTGGCCGGTAGGATATAAGAACTTGTCGAGGTGTAACATATAAAAGTTGTATGAAATAGTAATAATACCGAAAAAAAAAAAAACCGTGTCAAGTTTGGCGCCTGGCCGGCAGAGGGCGCTAGTGTCTATAAAACCGTGTTAAGTGTGGCTTCTGGCCGGCAGAGGGCGCTAGTGTCTGTAAATTCGTGTCAAGTTTGGCGTCTTGCCGGCAGAGGGCGCTAGTGTCTATAAAACCGTGTTAAGTGTGGCTTCTGGCCGGCAGAGGGCGCTAGTGTCTGTAAATTCGTGTCAAGTTTGGCGTCTGGCCGGCAGAGGGCGCTAGTGTCTATAAAACCGTGTTTAGTTTGTCTTCTGGCCGGCAGGTGGCGCTAGTGTCTATAAAACCGTGTTTAGTTTGTCTTCTGGCCGGCAGGTGGCGCTAGTGTCTATAAAACCGTGTGTAGTTTGTCTTCTGGCCGGCAGAGGGCGCTAGTGTCTATAAAACCGTGTTTAGTTTGTCTTCTGGCCGGCAGGTGCCGCTAGTGTCTATAAAACCGTGTTAAGTGTGGCTTCTGGCCGGCAGAGGGCGCTAGTGTCTGTAAATTCGTGTCAAGTTTGGCGTCTGGCTGGCAGAGGGCGCTAGTGTCTATAAAACCGTGTTTAGTTTGTCTTCTGGCCGGCAGGTGGCGCTATTGTCTATAAAACCGTGTTAAGTGTGGCTTCAGGCCGGCAGAGGGCGCTAGTGTCTATAAAATCGTGTTTAGTTTGTCTTCTTGCCGGCAGGTGGCGCTAGTGTCTATAAAACCGTGTTAAGTGTGGCTTCAGGCTGGCAGAGGTCGCTAGTGTCTATAAAACCGTGTTTAGTTTGTCTTCTTGCCGGCAGGTGGCGCTAGTGTCTATAAAACCGTGTTAAGTGTGGCTTCTGGCCGGCAGAGGGCGCTAGTGTCTTTAAATTCGTGTCAAGTTTGGCGTCTGGCTGGCAGAGGGCGCTAGTGTCTATAAAACCGTGTTTAGTTTGTCTTCAGGCCGGCAGAGGGCGCTAGTGTCTATAAAACCGTGTTTAGTTTTTCTTCTGGCCGGTAGGATATAAGAACTTGTCGAGGTATAACATATAAAAGTTGTATGAAATAGTAATAATGTCGAAAAAAAAAAACCGTGTCAAGTTTGGCGCCTGGCGGGCAGAGGGCGCTAGTGTCTATAAAACCGTGTTTAGTTTGTCTTTTGGCCGGCAGGTGGCGCTAGTGTCTATAAAACCGTGTCAAGTTTGGCGCCTGGCCGTCAGGTGGCGCTAGTGTCTATAAAACCGTGTTAAGTTTGTCTTCTGGCCGGCAGAGGGCGCTAGTGTCTATAAAACCGTGTCAAGTTTGGCGCCTGGCCGGCAGAGGGCGCTAGTGTCTATAAAACCGTGTTACGTGTGGCTTCTGGCCGGCAGAGGGCGCTAGTGTCTGTAAATTCGTGTCAAGTTTGGCGTCTGGCCGGCAGAGGGCGCTAGTGTCAGTAAATTCGTGTCAAGTTTGGCGTTTGGCCGGCAGAGGCCGCTAGTGTCTATAAAACCGTGTCAAGTTTGGCGCCTGGCCGGCAGAGGGCGCTAGTGTCTAAAAACCGTGTTAAGTGTGGCTTCTGGCCGGCAGAGGGCGCTAGTGTCTATAAAACCGTGTTAAGTTTGTCTTCTGGCCGGCAGAGGGCGCTAGTGTCTATAAAACCGTGTTTAGTTTTTCTTCTGGCCGGTAGGATATAAGAACTAGTCGAGGTGTAACATATAAAAGTTGTATGAAATAGTAATAATATCGAAAAAAAAAAAAAACCGTGTCAAGTTTGGCGCCTGGCCGGCAGAGGGCGCTAGTGTCTATAAAACCGTGTCAAGTTTGGCGTCTGGTTGGCAGAGGGCGCTAGTGTCTATAAAATCGTGTTAAGTGTGGCTTCTGGCCGGCAGGTGGCGCTAGTGTCTGTAAATTCGTGTCAAGTTTGGCGCCTGGCCGACAGAGGGCGCTAGTGTCCATAAAACCGTGTTTAGTTCGTCTTCTGGCCGGCAGAGGGCGCTAGTGTCTATAAAACCGTGTTTAGTTTGTCTTCTGGCCGGCAGGTGGCGCTAGTGTCTATAAAACCGTGTTAAGTGTGGCTTCAGGCCGGCAGAGGACGCTAGTGTCTATAAAACCGTGTTTAGTTTTTCTTCTGGCCGGTAGGATATAAGAACTTGTCGAGGTGTAACATATAAAAGTTGTATGAAATAGTAATAATATCGAAAAAAAAACCGTGTCAAGTTTGGCGCCTGGCCGGCAGAGGGCGCTAGTGTCTATAAAACCGTGTTAAGTGTGGCTTCTGGCCGGCAGAGGGCGCTAGTGTCTGTAAATTCGTGTCAAGTTTGGCGTCTGGCCGGCAGAGGGCGCTAGTGTCTATAAAACCGTGTTAAGTGTGGCTTCTGGCCGGCAGAGGGCGCTAGTGTCTGTAAATTCGTGTCAAGTTTGGCGTCTGGCCGGCAGAGGGCGCTAGTGTCTATAAAACCGTGTTAAGTGTGGCTTCTGGCCGGCAGAGGGCGCTAGTTTGTCTTCTGGCCGGTAGGATATAAGAATTTGTCGAAAAAGATGAATTGTGAAAATTGAATGGATATGTTTTGTATGTAGAAGCCGTTCGAGGTGTGTTATATAAAAGTTTTATGAAGATAGTAATAATGATGAAAAAAAAACAAGTATTATGAAATTAGATCCCTCTCTATCTAGGAACTTGATGAAAAAAATGAATTGTGAAAATTCAATGGATATAGATGTTCTGGATGTCTCTACATCCGTCCGAGGTGTTTTATATAAAAGTGTTGTGAAAATAGTAATGGCCACAGAAAAATAACTAACCTTAACGGAAAAATGGTATATGAATTTGTAATGGAAAAATAGGAACCATCGATACGACAAATGAGCTTACGAATGACTAAAAAAACTTATATAAAAAGTTTAACCGAAAAATTGTGTTATGAATCAATGAATAAAATAGAAGCCGTAACAATATTGGAAAATGTAATATTAACGGTAAAAGATGTATATAGAAAGTTGAAACGAAAAAAAGTGTGTGAAAAATGGAATTCTATAGTGTCTATAAAACCGTGTTAAGTGTGGCTTCAGGCCGGCAGAGGGCGCTAGTGTCTATAAAACCGTGTTTAGTTTTTCTTCTGGCCGGTAGGATATAAGAACTTGTCGAGGTGTAACATATAAAAGTTGTATGAAATAGTAATAATATCGAAAAAAAAAAAACCGTGTCAAGTTTGGCGCCTGGCCGGCAGAGGGCGCTAGTGTCTATAAAACCGTGTTAAGTGTGGCTTCTGGCCGGCAGAGGGCGCTAGTGTCTGTAAATTCGTGTCAATTTTGGCGTCTGGCCGGCAGAGGGCGCTAGTGTCTATAAAACCGTGTTAAGTGTGGCTTCTGGCCGGCAGAGGGCGCTAGTGTCTGTAAATTCGTGTCAAGTTTGGCGTCTGGCCGGCAGAGGGCGCTAGTGTCTATAAAACCGTGTTTAGTTTGTCTTCTGGCCGGCAGGTGGCGCTAGTGTCTATAAAACCGTGTTTAGTTTGTCTTCTGGCCGGCAGGTGGCGCTAGTGTCTATAAAACCGTGTTTAGTTTGTTTTCTGGCCGGCAGAGGGCGCTAGTGTCTATAAAACCTTGTTTAGTTTGTCTTCTGGCCGGCAGGTGGCGCTAGTGTCTATAAAATCGTGTTTAGTTTGTCTTCTTGCCGGCAGGTGGCGCTAGTGTCTATAAAACCGTGTTAAGTGTGGCTTCAGGCTGGCAGAGGTCGCTAGTGTCTATAAAACCGTGTTTAGTTTGTCTTCTTGCCGGCAGGTGGCGCTAGTGTCTATAAAACCGTGTTAAGTGTGGCTTCTGGCCGGCAGAGGGCGCTAGTGTCTGTAAATTCGTGTCAAGTTTGGCGTCTGGCTGGCAGAGGGCGCTAGTGTCTATAAAACCGTGTTTAGTTTGTCTTCAGGCCGGCAGAGGGCGCTAGTGTCTATAAAACCGTGTTTAGTTTTTCTTCTGGCCGGTAGGATATAAGAACTTGTCGAGGTGTAACATATAAAAGTTGTATGAAATAGTAATAATGTCGAAAAAAAAAACCGTGTCAAGTTTGGCGCCTGGCGGGCAGAGGGCGCTAGTGTCTATAAAACCGTGTTTAGTTTGTCTTCTGGCCGGCAGGTGGCGCTAGTGTCTATAAAACCGTGTCAAGTTTGGCGCCTGGCCGTCAGGTGGCGCTAGTGTCTATAAAACCGTGTTAAGTTTGTCTTCTGGCCGGCAGAGGGCGCTAGTGTCTATAAAACCGTGTCAAGTTTGGCGCCTGGCCGGCAGAGGGCGCTAGTGTCTATAAAACCGTGTTACGTGTGGCTTCTGGCCGGCAGAGGGCGCTAGTGTCTGTAAATTCGTGTCAAGTTTGGCGTCTGGCCGGCAGAGGGCGCTAGTGTGTGTAAATTCGTGTCAAGTTTGGCGTTTGGCCGGCAGAGGCCGCTAGTGTCTATAAAACCGTGTCAAGTTTGGCGCCTGGCCGGCAGAGGGCGCTAGTGTCTATAAACCGTGTTAAGTGTGGCTTTTGGCCGGCAGAGGGCGCTAGTGTCTATAAAACCGTGTTAAGTTTGTCTTCTGGCCGGCAGAGGGCGCTAGTGTCTATAAAACCGTGTTTAGTTTTTCTTCTGGCCGGTAGGATATAAGAACTAGTCGAGGTGTAACATATAAAAGTTGTATGAAATAGTAATAATATCGAAAAAAAAAAAAAAAAACCGTGTCAAGTTTGGCGCCTGGCCGGCAGAGGGCGCTAGTGTCTATAAAACCGTGTCAAGTTTGGCGTCTGGCCGGCAGAGGGCGCTAGTGTCTATAAAATCGTGTTAAGTGTGGCTTCTGGCCGGCAGGTGGCGCTAGTGTCTGTAAATTCGTGTCAAGTTTGGCGCCTGGCCGGCAGAGGGCGCTAGTGTCTATAAAACCGTGTTTAGTTCGTCTTCTGGCCGGCAGAGGGCGCTAGTGTCTATAAAACCGTGTTTAGTTTGTCTTCTGGCCGGCAGGTGGCGCTAGTGTCTATAAAACCGTGTTAAGTGTGGCTTCAGGCCGGCAGAGGGCGCTAGTGTCTATAAAACCGTGTTTAGTTTTTCTTCTGGCCGGTAGAATATAAGAACTTGTCGAGGTGTAACATATAAAAGTTGTATGAAATAGTAATAATATCGAAAAAAAAAAAACCGTGTCAAGTTTGGCGCCTGGCCGGCAGAGGGCGCTAGTGTCTATAAAACCGTGTTAAGTGTGGCTTCTGGCCGGCAGAGGGCGCTAGTGTCTGTAAATTCGTGTCAAGTTTGGCGTCTGGCCGGCAGAGGGCGCTAGTGTCTATAAAACCGTGTTAAGTGTGGCTTCTGGCCGGCAGAGGGCGCTAGTTTGTCTTCTGGCCGGTAGGATATAAGAATTTGTCGAAAAAGATGAATTGTGAAAATTGAATGGATATGTTTTGTATGTAGAAGCCGTTCGAGGTGTGTTATATAAAAGTTTTATGAAGATAGTAATAATGATGAAAAGAAAACAAGTATTATGAAATTAGATCCCTCTCTATCTAGGAACTTGATGAAAAAAATGAATTGTGAAAATTCAATGGATATAGATGTTCTGGATGTCTCTACATCCGTCCGAGGTGTTTCATATAAAAGTGTTGTGAAAATAGTAATGGCCACAGAAAAATAACTAACCTTAACGGAAAAATGGTATATGAATTTGTAATGGAAAAATAGGAACCATCGATACGACAAATGAGCTTACGAATGACTAAAAAAACTTATATAAAAAGTTTAACCGAAAAATTGTGTTATGAATCAATGAATAAAATAGAAGCCGTAACAAT
>NW_026614294.1:82500-116703 GCF_026230105.1 Diorhabda sublineata | reverse complement strand
ACACTAGCGCCCTCTGCCGGCCAGACGCCAAACTTGACACGAATTTACAGACACTAGCGCCACCTGCCGGCCAGAAGCCACACTTAACACGGTTTTATAGACACTAGCGCCCTCTGCCGGCCAGGCGCCAAACTTGCACGAATTCACAGACACTAGCGCCACCTGCCGGCCAGAAGCCACACTTAACACGGTTTTATAGACACTAGCGCCCTCTGCCGGCCAGAAGACAAACTAAACACGGTTTTATAGACACTAGCGCCACCTGCCGGCCAGAAGCCACACTTAACACGGTTTTATAGACACTAGCGCCCTCTGCCGGCCAGAAGACAAACTAAACACGGTTTTATAGACACTAGCGCCCTCTGCCGGCCAGGCGCCAAACTTGACACGAATTTACAGACACTAGCGCCACCTGCCGGCCAGAAGCCACACTTAACACGGTTTTATAGACACTAGCGCCCTCTGCCGGCCAGGCGCCAAACTTGACACGAATTTACAGACACTAGCGCCCTCTGCCGGCCAGAAGCCACACTTAACACGGTTTTATAGACACTAGTGCCCTCTACCGGCCAGACGCCAAACTTGCACGAATTCACAGACACTAGCGCCACCTGCCGGCCAGAAGCCACACTTAACACGGTTTTATAGACACTAGCGCCCTCTGCCGGCCAGAAGACAAACTAAACACGGTTTTATAGACACTAGCGCCCTCTGCCGGCCAGGCGCCAAACTTGACACGAATTTACAGACACTAGCGCCACCTGCCGGCCAGAAGCCACACTTAACACGGTTTTATAGACACTAGCGCCCTCTGCCGGCCAGGCGCCAAACTTGACACGAATTTACAGACACTAGCGCCCTCTGCCGGCCAGAAGCCACACTTAACACGGTTTTATAGACACTAGTGCCCTCTACCGGCCAGACGCCAAACTTGACACGAATTTACAGACACTAGCGCCACCTGCCGGCCAGAAGCCACACTTAACACGGTTTTATAGACACTAGCGCCCTCTGCCGGCCAGGCGCCAAACTTGACACGGTTTTTTTTTTTCGATGTTATTACTATTTCATACAACTTTTATATGTTACACCTCGACAAGTTCTTATATCCTACCGGCCAGAAGAAAAACTAAACACGGTTTTATAGACACTAGCGCCACCTGCCGGCAAGAAGACAAACTAAACACGGTTTTATAGACACTAGCGCCCTCTGCCGGCCTGAAGCCACGCTTAACACGGTTTTATACACACTAGCGCCACCTGCCGGCCAGAAGACAAACTAAACACGGTTTTATAGACACTAGCGCCCTCTGCCAGCCAGACGCCAAACTTGACACGAATTTACAGACACTAGCGCCCTCTGCCGGCCAGAAGACAAACTAAACACGGTTCTATAGACACTAGCGCCCTCTGCCGGCCAGACGCCAAACTTGACACGAATTTACAGACACTAGCGCCACCTGCCGGCCAGAAGCCACACTTAACACGGTTTTATAGACACTAGCGCCCTCTGCCGGCCAGGCGCCAAACTTGCACGAATTCACAGACACTAGCGCCACCTGCCGGCCAGAAGCCACACTTAACACGGTTTTATAGACACTAGCGCCCTCTGCCGGCCAGAAGACAAACTAAACACGGTTTTATAGACACTAGCGCCACCTGCCGGCCAGAAGCCACACTTAACACGGTTTTATAGACACTAGCGCCCTCTGCCGGCCAGGCGCCAAACTTGACACGGTTTTTTTTTTTCGATGTTATTACTATTTCATACAACTTTTATATGTTACACCTCGACAAGTTCTTATATCCTACCGGCCAGAAGAAAAACTAAACACGGTTTTATAGACACTAGCGCCACCTGCCGGCAAGAAGACAAACTAAACACGGTTTTATAGACACTAGCGCCCTCTGCCGGCCTGAAGCCACGCTTAACACGGTTTTATACACACTAGCGCCACCTGCCGGCCAGAAGACAAACTAAACACGGTTTTATAGACACTAGCGCCCTCTGCCAGCCAGACGCCAAACTTGACACGAATTTACAGACACTAGCGCCCTCTGCCGGCCAGAAGACAAACTAAACACGGTTTTATAGACACTAGCGCCCTCTGCCGGCCAGACGCCAAACTTGACACGAATTTACAGACACTAGCGCCCTCTGCCGGCCAGAAGACAAACTAAACACGGTTTTATAGACACTAGCGCCCTCTGCCGGCCAGGCGCCAAACTTGCACGAATTCACAGACACTAGCGCCACCTGCCGGCCAGAAGCCACACTTAACACGGTTTTATAGACACTAGCGCCCTCTGCCGGCCAGAAGACAAACTAAACACGGTTTTATAGACACTAGCGCCACCTGCCGGCCAGAAGCCACACTTAACACGGTTTTATAGACACTAGCGCCCTCTGCCGGCCAGGCGCCAAACTTGACACGGTTTTTTTTTTCGATGTTATTACTATTTCATACAACTTTTATATGTTACACCTCGACAAGTTCTTATATCCTACCGGCCAGAAGAAAAACTAAACACGGTTTTATAGACACTAGCGCCACCTGCCGGCAAGAAGACAAACTAAACACGGTTTTATAGACACTAGCGCCCTCTGCCGGCCTGAAGCCACGCTTAACACGGTTTTATACACACTAGCGCCACCTGCCGGCCAGAAGACAAACTAAACACGGTTTTATAGACACTAGCGCCCTCTGCCAGCCAGACGCCAAACTTGACACGAATTTACAGACACTAGCGCCCTCTGCCGGCCAGAAGACAAACTAAACACGGTTTTATAGACACTAGCGCCCTCTGCCGGCCAGACGCCAAACTTGACACGAATTTACAGACACTAGCGCCACCTGCCGGCCAGAAGCCACACTTAACACGGTTTTATAGACACTAGCGCCCTCTGCCGGCCAGGCGCCAAACTTGCACGAATTCACAGACACTAGCGCCACCTGCCGGCCAGAAGCCACACTTAACACGGTTTTATAGACACTAGCGCCCTCTGCCGGCCAGACGCCAAACTTGACACGAATTTACAGACACTAGCGCCCTCTGCCGGCCAGAAGCCACACTTAACACGGTTTTATAGACACTAGTGCCCTCTACCGGCCAGACGCCAAACTTGACACGAATTTACAGACACTAGCGCCACCTGCCGGCCAGAAGCCACACTTAACACGGTTTTATAGACACTAGCGCCCTCTGCCGGCCAGGCGCCAAACTTGACACGGTTTTTTTTTTTCGATGTTATTACTATTTCATACAACTTTTATATGTTACACCTCGACAAGTTCTTATATCCTACCGGCCAGAAGAAAAACTAAACACGGTTTTATAGACACTAGCGCCACCTGCCGGCAAGAAGACAAACTAAACACGGTTTTATAGACACTAGCGCCCTCTGCCGGCCTGAAGCCACGCTTAACACGGTTTTATACACACTAGCGCCACCTGCCGGCCAGAAGACAAACTAAACACGGTTTTATAGACACTAGCGCCCTCTGCCAGCCAGACGCCAAACTTGACACGAATTTACAGACACTAGCGCCCTCTGCCGGCCAGAAGACAAACTAAACACGGTTTTATAGACACTAGCGCCCTCTGCCGGCCAGACTCCAAACTTGACACGAATTTACAGACACTAGCGCCACCTGCCGGCCAGAAGCCACACTTAACACGGTTTTATAGACACTAGCGCCCTCTGCCGGCCAGGCGCCAAACTTGCACGAATTCACAGACACTAGCGCCACCTGCCGGCCAGAAGCCACACTTAACACGGTTTTATAGACACTAGCGCCCTCTGCCGGCCAGAAGACAAACTAAACACGGTTTTATAGACACTAGCGCCACCTGCCGGCCAGAAGCCACACTTAACACGGTTTCATAGACACTAGCGCCCTCTGCCGGCCAGGCGCCAAACTTGACACGAATTTACAGACACTAGCGCCCTCTGCCGGCCAGAAGCCACACTTAACACGGTTTTATAGACACTAGTGCCCTCTACCGGCCAGACGCCAAACTTGACACGAATTTACAGACACTAGCGCCACCTGCCGGCCAGAAGCCACACTTAACACGGTTTTATAGACACTAGCGCCCTCTGCCGGCCAGGCGCCAAACTTGACACGGTTTTTTTTTTTCGATGTTATTACTATTTCATACAACTTTTATATGTTACACCTCGACAAGTTCTTATATCCTACCGGCCAGAAGAAAAACTAAACACGGTTTTATAGACACTAGCGCCACCTGCCGGCAAGAAGACAAACTAAACACGGTTTTATAGACACTAGCGCCCTCTGCCGGCCTGAAGCCACGCTTAACACGGTTTTATACACACTAGCGCCACCTGCCGGCCAGAAGACAAACTAAACACGGTTTTATAGACACTAGCGCCCTCTGCCAGCCAGACGCCAAACTTGACACGAATTTACAGACACTAGCGCCCTCTGCCGGCCAGAAGACAAACTAAACACGGTTTTATAGACACTAGCGCCCTCTGCCGGCCAGACGCCAAACTTGACACGAATTTACAGACACTAGCGCCCTCTGCCGGCCAGAAGACAAACTAAACACGGTTTTATAGACACTAGCGCCCTCTGCCGGCCAGGCGCCAAACTTGCACGAATTCACAGACACTAGCGCCACCTGCCGGCCAGAAGCCACACTTAACACGGTTTTATAGACACTAGCGCCCTCTGCCGGCCAGAAGACAAACTAAACACGGTTTTATAGACACTAGCGCCACCTGCCGGCCAGAAGCCACACTTAACACGGTTTTATAGACACTAGCGCCCTCTGCCGGCCAGGCGCCAAACTTGACACGGTTTTTTTTTTCGATGTTATTACTATTTCATACAACTTTTATATGTTACACCTCGACAAGTTCTTATATCCTACCGGCCAGAAGAAAAACTAAACACGGTTTTATAGACACTAGCGCCACCTGCCGGCAAGAAGACAAACTAAACACGGTTTTATAGACACTAGCGCCCTCTGCCGGCCTGAAGCCACGCTTAACACGGTTTTATACACACTAGCGCCACCTGCCGGCCAGAAGACAAACTAAACACGGTTTTATAGACACTAGCGCCCTCTGCCAGCCAGACGCCAAACTTGACACGAATTTACAGACACTAGCGCCCTCTGCCGGCCAGAAGACAAACTAAACACGGTTTTATAGACACTAGCGCCCTCTGCCGGCCAGACGCCAAACTTGACACGAATTTACAGACACTAGCGCCACCTGCCGGCCAGAAGCCACACTTAACACGGTTTTATAGACACTAGCGCCCTCTGCCGGCCAGGCGCCAAACTTGCACGAATTCACAGACACTAGCGCCACCTGCCGGCCAGAAGCCACACTTAACACGGTTTTATAGACACTAGCGCCCTCTGCCGGCCAGACGCCAAACTTGACACGAATTTACAGACACTAGCGCCCTCTGCCGGCCAGAAGCCACACTTAACACGGTTTTATAGACACTAGTGCCCTCTACCGGCCAGACGCCAAACTTGACACGAATTTACAGACACTAGCGCCACCTGCCGGCCAGAAGCCACACTTAACACGGTTTTATAGACACTAGCGCCCTCTGCCGGCCAGGCGCCAAACTTGACACGGTTTTTTTTTTTCGATGTTATTACTATTTCATACAACTTTTATATGTTACACCTCGACAAGTTCTTATATCCTACCGGCCAGAAGAAAAACTAAACACGGTTTTATAGACACTAGCGCCACCTGCCGGCAAGAAGACAAACTAAACACGGTTTTATAGACACTAGCGCCCTCTGCCGGCCTGAAGCCACGCTTAACACGGTTTTATACACACTAGCGCCACCTGCCGGCCAGAAGACAAACTAAACACGGTTTTATAGACACTAGCGCCCTCTGCCAGCCAGACGCCAAACTTGACACGAATTTACAGACACTAGCGCCCTCTGCCGGCCAGAAGACAAACTAAACACGGTTTTATAGACACTAGCGCCCTCTGCCGGCCAGACTCCAAACTTGACACGAATTTACAGACACTAGCGCCACCTGCCGGCCAGAAGCCACACTTAACACGGTTTTATAGACACTAGCGCCACCTGCCGGCCAGAAGCCACACTTAACACGGTTTTATAGACACTAGCGCCCTCTGCCGGCCAGAAGACAAACTAAACACGGTTTTATAGACACTAGCGCCCTCTGCCGGCCAGGCGCCAAACTTGACACGAATTTACAGACACTAGCGCCACCTGCCGGCCAGAAGCCACGCTTAACACGGTTTTATACACACTAGCGCCACCTGCCGGCCAGAAGACAAACTAAACACGGTTTTATAGACACTAGCGCCCTCTGCCAGCCAGACGCCAAACTTGACACGAATTTACAGACACTAGCGCCCTCTGCCGGCCAGAAGACAAACTAAACACGGTTTTATAGACACTAGCGCCCTCTGCCGGCCAGACGCCAAACTTGACACGAATTTACAGACACTAGCGCCACCTGCCGGCCAGAAGCCACACTTAACACGGTTTTATAGACACTAGCGCCCTCTGCCGGCCAGGCGCCAAACTTGCACGAATTCACAGACACTAGCGCCACCTGCCGGCCAGAAGCCACACTTAACACGGTTTTATAGACACTAGCGCCCTCTGCCGGCCAGACGCCAAACTTGACACGAATTTACAGACACTAGCGCCCTCTGCCGGCCAGAAGCCACACTTAACACGGTTTTATAGACACTAGTGCCCTCTACCGGCCAGACGCCAAACTTGACACGAATTTACAGACACTAGCGCCACCTGCCGGCCAGAAGCCACACTTAACACGGTTTTATAGACACTAGCGCCCTCTGCCGGCCAGGCGCCAAACTTGACACGGTTTTTTTTTTTCGATGTTATTACTATTTCATACAACTTTTATATGTTACACCTCGACAAGTTCTTATATCCTACCGGCCAGAAGAAAAACTAAACACGGTTTTATAGACACTAGCGCCACCTGCCGGCAAGAAGACAAACTAAACACGGTTTTATAGACACTAGCGCCCTCTGCCGGCCTGAAGCCACGCTTAACACGGTTTTATACACACTAGCGCCACCTGCCGGCCAGAAGACAAACTAAACACGGTTTTATAGACACTAGCGCCCTCTGCCAGCCAGACGCCAAACTTGACACGAATTTACAGACACTAGCGCCCTCTGCCGGCCAGAAGACAAACTAAACACGGTTTTATAGACACTAGCGCCCTCTGCCGGCCAGGCGCCAAACTTGACACGAATTTACAGACACTAGCGCCACCTGCCGGCCAGAAGCCACACTTAACACGGTTTTATAGACACTAGCGCCCTCTGCCGGCCAGACGCCAAACTTGACACGAATTTACAGACACTAGCGCCCTCTGCCGGCCAGAAGCCACACTTAACACGGTTTTATAGACACTAGTGCCCTCTACCGGCCAGACGCCAAACTTGACACGAATTTACAGACACTAGCGCCACCTGCCGGCCAGAAGCCACACTTAACACGGTTTTATAGACACTAGCGCCCTCTGCCGGCCAGACGCCAAACTTGACACGGTTTTTTTTTTTCGATGTTATTACTATTTCATACAACTTTTATATGTTACACCTCGACAAGTTCTTATATCCTACCGGCCAGAAGAAAAACTAAACACGGTTTTATAGACACTAGCGCCACCTGCCGGCAAGAAGACAAACTAAACACGGTTTTATAGACACTAGCGCCCTCTGCCGGCCTGAAGCCACGCTTAACACGGTTTTATACACACTAGCGCCACCTGCCGGCCAGAAGACAAACTAAACACGGTTTTATAGACACTAGCGCCACCTGCCGGCCAGAAGCCACACTTAACACGGTTTTATAGACACTAGCGCCCTCTGCCGGCCAGAAGACAAACTAAACACGGTTTTATAGACACTAGCGCCCTCTGCCGGCCAGGCGCCAAACTTGACACGAATTTACAGACACTAGCGCCACCTGCCGGCCAGAAGCCACACTTAACACGGTTTTATAGACACTAGCGCCCTCTGCCGGCCAGGCGCCAAACTTGACACGAATTTACAGACACTAGCGCCCTCTGCCGGCCAGAAGCCACACTTAACACGGTTTTATAGACACTAGTGCCCTCTACCGGCCAGACGCCAAACTTGCACGAATTCACAGACACTAGCGCCACCTGCCGGCCAGAAGCCACACTTAACACGGTTTTATAGACACTAGCGCCCTCTGCCGGCCAGAAGACAAACTAAACACGGTTTTATAGACACTAGCGCCCTCTGCCGGCCAGGCGCCAAACTTGACACGAATTTACAGACACTAGCGCCACCTGCCGGCCAGAAGCCACACTTAACACGGTTTTATAGACACTAGCGCCCTCTGCCGGCCAGGCGCCAAACTTGACACGAATTTACAGACACTAGCGCCCTCTGCCGGCCAGAAGCCACACTTAACACGGTTTTATAGACACTAGTGCCCTCTACCGGCCAGACGCCAAACTTGACACGAATTTACAGACACTAGCGCCACCTGCCGGCCAGAAGCCACACTTAACACGGTTTTATAGACACTAGCGCCCTCTGCCGGCCAGGCGCCAAACTTGACACGGTTTTTTTTTTTCGATGTTATTACTATTTCATACAACTTTTATATGTTACACCTCGACAAGTTCTTATATCCTACCGGCCAGAAGAAAAACTAAACACGGTTTTATAGACACTAGCGCCACCTGCCGGCAAGAAGACAAACTAAACACGGTTTTATAGACACTAGCGCCCTCTGCCGGCCTGAAGCCACGCTTAACACGGTTTTATACACACTAGCGCCACCTGCCGGCCAGAAGACAAACTAAACACGGTTTTATAGACACTAGCGCCCTCTGCCAGCCAGACGCCAAACTTGACACGAATTTACAGACACTAGCGCCCTCTGCCGGCCAGAAGACAAACTAAACACGGTTTTATAGACACTAGCGCCCTCTGCCGGCCAGACGCCAAACTTGACACGAATTTACAGACACTAGCGCCACCTGCCGGCCAGAAGCCACACTTAACACGGTTTTATAGACACTAGCGCCCTCTGCCGGCCAGGCGCCAAACTTGCACGAATTCACAGACACTAGCGCCACCTGCCGGCCAGAAGCCACACTTAACACGGTTTTATAGACACTAGCGCCCTCTGCCGGCCAGAAGACAAACTAAACACGGTTTTATAGACACTAGCGCCACCTGCCGGCCAGAAGCCACACTTAACACGGTTTTATAGACACTAGCGCCCTCTGCCGGCCAGGCGCCAAACTTGACACGGTTTTTTTTTTTCGATGTTATTACTATTTCATACAACTTTTATATGTTACACCTCGACAAGTTCTTATATCCTACCGGCCAGAAGAAAAACTAAACACGGTTTTATAGACACTAGCGCCACCTGCCGGCAAGAAGACAAACTAAACACGGTTTTATAGACACTAGCGCCCTCTGCCGGCCTGAAGCCACGCTTAACACGGTTTTATACACACTAGCGCCACCTGCCGGCCAGAAGACAAACTAAACACGGTTTTATAGACACTAGCGCCCTCTGCCAGCCAGACGCCAAACTTGACACGAATTTACAGACACTAGCGCCCTCTGCCGGCCAGAAGACAAACTAAACACGGTTTTATAGACACTAGCGCCCTCTGCCGGCCAGACGCCAAACTTGACACGAATTTACAGACACTAGCGCCCTCTGCCGGCCAGAAGACAAACTAAACACGGTTTTATAGACACTAGCGCCCTCTGCCGGCCAGGCGCCAAACTTGCACGAATTCACAGACACTAGCGCCACCTGCCGGCCAGAAGCCACACTTAACACGGTTTTATAGACACTAGCGCCCTCTGCCGGCCAGAAGACAAACTAAACACGGTTTTATAGACACTAGCGCCACCTGCCGGCCAGAAGCCACACTTAACACGGTTTTATAGACACTAGCGCCCTCTGCCGGCCAGGCGCCAAACTTGACACGGTTTTTTTTTTCGATGTTATTACTATTTCATACAACTTTTATATGTTACACCTCGACAAGTTCTTATATCCTACCGGCCAGAAGAAAAACTAAACACGGTTTTATAGACACTAGCGCCACCTGCCGGCAAGAAGACAAACTAAACACGGTTTTATAGACACTAGCGCCCTCTGCCGGCCTGAAGCCACGCTTAACACGGTTTTATACACACTAGCGCCACCTGCCGGCCAGAAGACAAACTAAACACGGTTTTATAGACACTAGCGCCCTCTGCCAGCCAGACGCCAAACTTGACACGAATTTACAGACACTAGCGCCCTCTGCCGGCCAGAAGACAAACTAAACACGGTTTTATAGACACTAGCGCCCTCTGCCGGCCAGACGCCAAACTTGACACGAATTTACAGACACTAGCGCCACCTGCCGGCCAGAAGCCACACTTAACACGGTTTTATAGACACTAGCGCCCTCTGCCGGCCAGGCGCCAAACTTGCACGAATTCACAGACACTAGCGCCACCTGCCGGCCAGAAGCCACACTTAACACGGTTTTATAGACACTAGCGCCCTCTGCCGGCCAGACGCCAAACTTGACACGAATTTACAGACACTAGCGCCCTCTGCCGGCCAGAAGCCACACTTAACACGGTTTTATAGACACTAGTGCCCTCTACCGGCCAGACGCCAAACTTGACACGAATTTACAGACACTAGCGCCACCTGCCGGCCAGAAGCCACACTTAACACGGTTTTATAGACACTAGCGCCCTCTGCCGGCCAGGCGCCAAACTTGACACGGTTTTTTTTTTTCGATGTTATTACTATTTCATACAACTTTTATATGTTACACCTCGACAAGTTCTTATATCCTACCGGCCAGAAGAAAAACTAAACACGGTTTTATAGACACTAGCGCCACCTGCCGGCAAGAAGACAAACTAAACACGGTTTTATAGACACTAGCGCCCTCTGCCGGCCTGAAGCCACGCTTAACACGGTTTTATACACACTAGCGCCACCTGCCGGCCAGAAGACAAACTAAACACGGTTTTATAGACACTAGCGCCCTCTGCCAGCCAGACGCCAAACTTGACACGAATTTACAGACACTAGCGCCCTCTGCCGGCCAG
Organism: Diorhabda sublineata; assembly: GCF_026230105.1. Lineage (NCBI taxonomy): Eukaryota > Metazoa > Arthropoda > Insecta > Coleoptera > Chrysomelidae > Diorhabda > Diorhabda sublineata. The sequence continues at coordinate 105,558 of NW_026614294.1, read as the reverse complement.
AAGACAAACTAAACACGGTTTTATAGACACTAGCGCCCTCTGCCGGCCAGACTCCAAACTTGACACGAATTTACAGACACTAGCGCCACCTGCCGGCCAGAAGCCACACTTAACACGGTTTTATAGACACTAGCGCCACCTGCCGGCCAGAAGCCACACTTAACACGGTTTTATAGACACTAGCGCCCTCTGCCGGCCAGAAGACAAACTAAACACGGTTTTATAGACACTAGCGCCCTCTGCCGGCCAGGCGCCAAACTTGACACGAATTTACAGACACTAGCGCCACCTGCCGGCCAGAAGCCACACTTAACACGGTTTTATAGACACTAGCGCCCTCTGCCGGCCAGACGCCAAACTTGACACGAATTTACAGACACTAGCGCCCTCTGCCGGCCAGAAGCCACACTTAACACGGTTTTATAGACACTAGTGCCCTCTACCGGCCAGACGCCAAACTTGACACGAATTTACAGACACTAGCGCCACCTGCCGGCCAGAAGCCACACTTAACACGGTTTTATAGACACTAGCGCCCTCTGCCGGCCAGACGCCAAACTTGACACGGTTTTTTTTTTTCGATGTTATTACTATTTCATACAACTTTTATATGTTACACCTCGACAAGTTCTTATATCCTACCGGCCAGAAGAAAAACTAAACACGGTTTTATAGACACTAGCGCCACCTGCCGGCAAGAAGACAAACTAAACACGGTTTTATAGACACTAGCGCCCTCTGCCGGCCTGAAGCCACGCTTAACACGGTTTTATACACACTAGCGCCACCTGCCGGCCAGAAGACAAACTAAACACGGTTTTATAGACACTAGCGCCCTCTGCCAGCCAGACGCCAAACTTGACACGAATTTACAGACACTAGCGCCCTCTGCCGGCCAGAAGACAAACTAAACACGGTTTTATAGACACTAGCGCCCTCTGCCGGCCAGACGCCAAACTTGACACGAATTTACAGACACTAGCGCCACCTGCCGGCCAGAAGCCACACTTAACACGGTTTTATAGACACTAGCGCCCTCTGCCGGCCAGGCGCCAAACTTGCACGAATTCACAGACACTAGCGCCACCTGCCGGCCAGAAGCCACACTTAACACGGTTTTATAGACACTAGCGCCCTCTGCCGGCCAGAAGACAAACTAAACACGGTTTTATAGACACTAGCGCCACCTGCCGGCCAGAAGCCACACTTAACACGGTTTTATAGACACTAGCGCCCTCTGCCGGCCAGAAGACAAACTAAACACGGTTTTATAGACACTAGCGCCCTCTGCCGGCCAGGCGCCAAACTTGACACGAATTTACAGACACTAGCGCCACCTGCCGGCCAGAAGCCACACTTAACACGGTTTTATAGACACTAGCGCCCTCTGCCGGCCAGGCGCCAAACTTGACACGAATTTACAGACACTAGCGCCCTCTGCCGGCCAGAAGCCACACTTAACACGGTTTTATAGACACTAGTGCCCTCTACCGGCCAGACGCCAAACTTGCACGAATTCACAGACACTAGCGCCACCTGCCGGCCAGAAGCCACACTTAACACGGTTTTATAGACACTAGCGCCCTCTGCCGGCCAGAAGACAAACTAAACACGGTTTTATAGACACTAGCGCCCTCTGCCGGCCAGGCGCCAAACTTGACACGAATTTACAGACACTAGCGCCACCTGCCGGCCAGAAGCCACACTTAACACGGTTTTATAGACACTAGCGCCCTCTGCCGGCCAGGCGCCAAACTTGACACGAATTTACAGACACTAGCGCCCTCTGCCGGCCAGAAGCCACACTTAACACGGTTTTATAGACACTAGTGCCCTCTACCGGCCAGACGCCAAACTTGACACGAATTTACAGACACTAGCGCCACCTGCCGGCCAGAAGCCACACTTAACACGGTTTTATAGACACTAGCGCCCTCTGCCGGCCAGGCGCCAAACTTGACACGGTTTTTTTTTTTCGATGTTATTACTATTTCATACAACTTTTATATGTTACACCTCGACAAGTTCTTATATCCTACCGGCCAGAAGAAAAACTAAACACGGTTTTATAGACACTAGCGCCACCTGCCGGCAAGAAGACAAACTAAACACGGTTTTATAGACACTAGCGCCCTCTGCCGGCCTGAAGCCACGCTTAACACGGTTTTATACACACTAGCGCCACCTGCCGGCCAGAAGACAAACTAAACACGGTTTTATAGACACTAGCGCCCTCTGCCAGCCAGACGCCAAACTTGACACGAATTTACAGACACTAGCGCCCTCTGCCGGCCAGAAGACAAACTAAACACGGTTTTATAGACACTAGCGCCCTCTGCCGGCCAGACGCCAAACTTGACACGAATTTACAGACACTAGCGCCACCTGCCGGCCAGAAGCCACACTTAACACGGTTTTATAGACACTAGCGCCCTCTGCCGGCCAGGCGCCAAACTTGCACGAATTCACAGACACTAGCGCCACCTGCCGGCCAGAAGCCACACTTAACACGGTTTTATAGACACTAGCGCCCTCTGCCGGCCAGAAGACAAACTAAACACGGTTTTATAGACACTAGCGCCACCTGCCGGCCAGAAGCCACACTTAACACGGTTTTATAGACACTAGCGCCCTCTGCCGGCCAGGCGCCAAACTTGACACGGTTTTTTTTTTTCGATGTTATTACTATTTCATACAACTTTTATATGTTACACCTCGACAAGTTCTTATATCCTACCGGCCAGAAGAAAAACTAAACACGGTTTTATAGACACTAGCGCCACCTGCCGGCAAGAAGACAAACTAAACACGGTTTTATAGACACTAGCGCCCTCTGCCGGCCTGAAGCCACGCTTAACACGGTTTTATACACACTAGCGCCACCTGCCGGCCAGAAGACAAACTAAACACGGTTTTATAGACACTAGCGCCCTCTGCCAGCCAGACGCCAAACTTGACACGAATTTACAGACACTAGCGCCCTCTGCCGGCCAGAAGACAAACTAAACACGGTTTTATAGACACTAGCGCCCTCTGCCGGCCAGACGCCAAACTTGACACGAATTTACAGACACTAGCGCCCTCTGCCGGCCAGAAGACAAACTAAACACGGTTTTATAGACACTAGCGCCCTCTGCCGGCCAGGCGCCAAACTTGCACGAATTCACAGACACTAGCGCCACCTGCCGGCCAGAAGCCACACTTAACACGGTTTTATAGACACTAGCGCCCTCTGCCGGCCAGAAGACAAACTAAACACGGTTTTATAGACACTAGCGCCACCTGCCGGCCAGAAGCCACACTTAACACGGTTTTATAGACACTAGCGCCCTCTGCCGGCCAGGCGCCAAACTTGACACGGTTTTTTTTTTCGATGTTATTACTATTTCATACAACTTTTATATGTTACACCTCGACAAGTTCTTATATCCTACCGGCCAGAAGAAAAACTAAACACGGTTTTATAGACACTAGCGCCACCTGCCGGCAAGAAGACAAACTAAACACGGTTTTATAGACACTAGCGCCCTCTGCCGGCCTGAAGCCACGCTTAACACGGTTTTATACACACTAGCGCCACCTGCCGGCCAGAAGACAAACTAAACACGGTTTTATAGACACTAGCGCCCTCTGCCAGCCAGACGCCAAACTTGACACGAATTTACAGACACTAGCGCCCTCTGCCGGCCAGAAGACAAACTAAACACGGTTTTATAGACACTAGCGCCCTCTGCCGGCCAGACGCCAAACTTGACACGAATTTACAGACACTAGCGCCACCTGCCGGCCAGAAGCCACACTTAACACGGTTTTATAGACACTAGCGCCCTCTGCCGGCCAGAAGACAAACTAAACACGGTTTTATAGACACTAGCGCCCTCTGCCGGCCAGGCGCCAAACTTGACACGAATTTACAGACACTAGCGCCACCTGCCGGCCAGAAGCCACACTTAACACGGTTTTATAGACACTAGCGCCCTCTGCCGGCCAGACGCCAAACTTGACACGAATTTACAGACACTAGCGCCCTCTGCCGGCCAGAAGCCACACTTAACACGGTTTTATAGACACTAGTGCCCTCTACCGGCCAGACGCCAAACTTGACACGAATTTACAGACACTAGCGCCACCTGCCGGCCAGAAGCCACACTTAACACGGTTTTATAGACACTAGCGCCCTCTGCCGGCCAGACGCCAAACTTGACACGGTTTTTTTTTTTCGATGTTATTACTATTTCATACAACTTTTATATGTTACACCTCGACAAGTTCTTATATCCTACCGGCCAGAAGAAAAACTAAACACGGTTTTATAGACACTAGCGCCACCTGCCGGCAAGAAGACAAACTAAACACGGTTTTATAGACACTAGCGCCCTCTGCCGGCCTGAAGCCACGCTTAACACGGTTTTATACACACTAGCGCCACCTGCCGGCCAGAAGACAAACTAAACACGGTTTTATAGACACTAGCGCCACCTGCCGGCCAGAAGCCACACTTAACACGGTTTTATAGACACTAGCGCCCTCTGCCGGCCAGAAGACAAACTAAACACGGTTTTATAGACACTAGCGCCCTCTGCCGGCCAGGCGCCAAACTTGACACGAATTTACAGACACTAGCGCCACCTGCCGGCCAGAAGCCACACTTAACACGGTTTTATAGACACTAGCGCCCTCTGCCGGCCAGGCGCCAAACTTGACACGAATTTACAGACACTAGCGCCCTCTGCCGGCCAGAAGCCACACTTAACACGGTTTTATAGACACTAGTGCCCTCTACCGGCCAGACGCCAAACTTGCACGAATTCACAGACACTAGCGCCACCTGCCGGCCAGAAGCCACACTTAACACGGTTTTATAGACACTAGCGCCCTCTGCCGGCCAGAAGACAAACTAAACACGGTTTTATAGACACTAGCGCCCTCTGCCGGCCAGGCGCCAAACTTGACACGAATTTACAGACACTAGCGCCACCTGCCGGCCAGAAGCCACACTTAACACGGTTTTATAGACACTAGCGCCCTCTGCCGGCCAGGCGCCAAACTTGACACGAATTTACAGACACTAGCGCCCTCTGCCGGCCAGAAGCCACACTTAACACGGTTTTATAGACACTAGTGCCCTCTACCGGCCAGACGCCAAACTTGACACGAATTTACAGACACTAGCGCCACCTGCCGGCCAGAAGCCACACTTAACACGGTTTTATAGACACTAGCGCCCTCTGCCGGCCAGGCGCCAAACTTGACACGGTTTTTTTTTTTCGATGTTATTACTATTTCATACAACTTTTATATGTTACACCTCGACAAGTTCTTATATCCTACCGGCCAGAAGAAAAACTAAACACGGTTTTATAGACACTAGCGCCACCTGCCGGCAAGAAGACAAACTAAACACGGTTTTATAGACACTAGCGCCCTCTGCCGGCCTGAAGCCACGCTTAACACGGTTTTATACACACTAGCGCCACCTGCCGGCCAGAAGACAAACTAAACACGGTTTTATAGACACTAGCGCCCTCTGCCAGCCAGACGCCAAACTTGACACGAATTTACAGACACTAGCGCCCTCTGCCGGCCAGAAGACAAACTAAACACGGTTTTATAGACACTAGCGCCCTCTGCCGGCCAGACGCCAAACTTGACACGAATTTACAGACACTAGCGCCACCTGCCGGCCAGAAGCCACACTTAACACGGTTTTATAGACACTAGCGCCCTCTGCCGGCCAGGCGCCAAACTTGCACGAATTCACAGACACTAGCGCCACCTGCCGGCCAGAAGCCACACTTAACACGGTTTTATAGACACTAGCGCCCTCTGCCGGCCAGAAGACAAACTAAACACGGTTTTATAGACACTAGCGCCACCTGCCGGCCAGAAGCCACACTTAACACGGTTTTATAGACACTAGCGCCCTCTGCCGGCCAGGCGCCAAACTTGACACGGTTTTTTTTTTTCGATGTTATTACTATTTCATACAACTTTTATATGTTACACCTCGACAAGTTCTTATATCCTACCGGCCAGAAGAAAAACTAAACACGGTTTTATAGACACTAGCGCCACCTGCCGGCAAGAAGACAAACTAAACACGGTTTTATAGACACTAGCGCCCTCTGCCGGCCTGAAGCCACGCTTAACACGGTTTTATACACACTAGCGCCACCTGCCGGCCAGAAGACAAACTAAACACGGTTTTATAGACACTAGCGCCCTCTGCCAGCCAGACGCCAAACTTGACACGAATTTACAGACACTAGCGCCCTCTGCCGGCCAGAAGACAAACTAAACACGGTTTTATAGACACTAGCGCCCTCTGCCGGCCAGACGCCAAACTTGACACGAATTTACAGACACTAGCGCCCTCTGCCGGCCAGAAGACAAACTAAACACGGTTTTATAGACACTAGCGCCCTCTGCCGGCCAGGCGCCAAACTTGCACGAATTCACAGACACTAGCGCCACCTGCCGGCCAGAAGCCACACTTAACACGGTTTTATAGACACTAGCGCCCTCTGCCGGCCAGAAGACAAACTAAACACGGTTTTATAGACACTAGCGCCACCTGCCGGCCAGAAGCCACACTTAACACGGTTTTATAGACACTAGCGCCCTCTGCCGGCCAGGCGCCAAACTTGACACGGTTTTTTTTTTCGATGTTATTACTATTTCATACAACTTTTATATGTTACACCTCGACAAGTTCTTATATCCTACCGGCCAGAAGAAAAACTAAACACGGTTTTATAGACACTAGCGCCACCTGCCGGCAAGAAGACAAACTAAACACGGTTTTATAGACACTAGCGCCCTCTGCCGGCCTGAAGCCACGCTTAACACGGTTTTATACACACTAGCGCCACCTGCCGGCCAGAAGACAAACTAAACACGGTTTTATAGACACTAGCGCCCTCTGCCAGCCAGACGCCAAACTTGACACGAATTTACAGACACTAGCGCCCTCTGCCGGCCAGAAGACAAACTAAACACGGTTTTATAGACACTAGCGCCCTCTGCCGGCCAGACGCCAAACTTGACACGAATTTACAGACACTAGCGCCACCTGCCGGCCAGAAGCCACACTTAACACGGTTTTATAGACACTAGCGCCCTCTGCCGGCCAGGCGCCAAACTTGCACGAATTCACAGACACTAGCGCCACCTGCCGGCCAGAAGCCACACTTAACACGGTTTTATAGACACTAGCGCCCTCTGCCGGCCAGACGCCAAACTTGACACGAATTTACAGACACTAGCGCCCTCTGCCGGCCAGAAGCCACACTTAACACGGTTTTATAGACACTAGTGCCCTCTACCGGCCAGACGCCAAACTTGACACGAATTTACAGACACTAGCGCCACCTGCCGGCCAGAAGCCACACTTAACACGGTTTTATAGACACTAGCGCCCTCTGCCGGCCAGGCGCCAAACTTGACACGGTTTTTTTTTTTCGATGTTATTACTATTTCATACAACTTTTATATGTTACACCTCGACAAGTTCTTATATCCTACCGGCCAGAAGAAAAACTAAACACGGTTTTATAGACACTAGCGCCACCTGCCGGCAAGAAGACAAACTAAACACGGTTTTATAGACACTAGCGCCCTCTGCCGGCCTGAAGCCACGCTTAACACGGTTTTATACACACTAGCGCCACCTGCCGGCCAGAAGACAAACTAAACACGGTTTTATAGACACTAGCGCCCTCTGCCAGCCAGACGCCAAACTTGACACGAATTTACAGACACTAGCGCCCTCTGCCGGCCAGAAGACAAACTAAACACGGTTTTATAGACACTAGCGCCCTCTGCCGGCCAGACTCCAAACTTGACACGAATTTACAGACACTAGCGCCACCTGCCGGCCAGAAGCCACACTTAACACGGTTTTATAGACACTAGCGCCCTCTGCCGGCCAGGCGCCAAACTTGCACGAATTCACAGACACTAGCGCCACCTGCCGGCCAGAAGCCACACTTAACACGGTTTTATAGACACTAGCGCCCTCTGCCGGCCAGAAGACAAACTAAACACGGTTTTATAGACACTAGCGCCACCTGCCGGCCAGAAGCCACACTTAACACGGTTTCATAGACACTAGCGCCCTCTGCCGGCCAGGCGCCAAACTTGACACGGTTTTTTTTTTTCGATGTTATTACTATTTCATACAACTTTTATATGTTACACCTCGACAAGTTCTTATATCCTACCGGCCAGAAGAAAAACTAAACACGGTTTTATAGACACTAGCGCCACCTGCCGGCAAGAAGACAAACTAAACACGGTTTTATAGACACTAGCGCCCTCTGCCGGCCTGAAGCCACGCTTAACACGGTTTTATACACACTAGCGCCACCTGCCGGCCAGAAGACAAACTAAACACGGTTTTATAGACACTAGCGCCCTCTGCCAGCCAGACGCCAAACTTGACACGAATTTACAGACACTAGCGCCCTCTGCCGGCCAGAAGACAAACTAAACACGGTTTTATAGACACTAGCGCCCTCTGCCGGCCAGACGCCAAACTTGACACGAATTTACAGACACTAGCGCCCTCTGCCGGCCAGAAGACAAACTAAACACGGTTTTATAGACACTAGCGCCCTCTGCCGGCCAGGCGCCAAACTTGCACGAATTCACAGACACTAGCGCCACCTGCCGGCCAGAAGCCACACTTAACACGGTTTTATAGACACTAGCGCCCTCTGCCGGCCAGAAGACAAACTAAACACGGTTTTATAGACACTAGCGCCACCTGCCGGCCAGAAGCCACACTTAACACGGTTTTATAGACACTAGCGCCCTCTGCCGGCCAGGCGCCAAACTTGACACGGTTTTTTTTTTCGATGTTATTACTATTTCATACAACTTTTATATGTTACACCTCGACAAGTTCTTATATCCTACCGGCCAGAAGAAAAACTAAACACGGTTTTATAGACACTAGCGCCACCTGCCGGCAAGAAGACAAACTAAACACGGTTTTATAGACACTAGCGCCCTCTGCCGGCCTGAAGCCACGCTTAACACGGTTTTATACACACTAGCGCCACCTGCCGGCCAGAAGACAAACTAAACACGGTTTTATAGACACTAGCGCCCTCTGCCAGCCAGACGCCAAACTTGACACGAATTTACAGACACTAGCGCCCTCTGCCGGCCAGAAGACAAACTAAACACGGTTTTATAGACACTAGCGCCCTCTGCCGGCCAGACGCCAAACTTGACACGAATTTACAGACACTAGCGCCACCTGCCGGCCAGAAGCCACACTTAACACGGTTTTATAGACACTAGCGCCCTCTGCCGGCCAGGCGCCAAACTTGCACGAATTCACAGACACTAGCGCCACCTGCCGGCCAGAAGCCACACTTAACACGGTTTTATAGACACTAGCGCCCTCTGCCGGCCAGACGCCAAACTTGACACGAATTTACAGACACTAGCGCCCTCTGCCGGCCAGAAGCCACACTTAACACGGTTTTATAGACACTAGTGCCCTCTACCGGCCAGACGCCAAACTTGACACGAATTTACAGACACTAGCGCCACCTGCCGGCCAGAAGCCACACTTAACACGGTTTTATAGACACTAGCGCCCTCTGCCGGCCAGGCGCCAAACTTGACACGGTTTTTTTTTTTCGATGTTATTACTATTTCATACAACTTTTATATGTTACACCTCGACAAGTTCTTATATCCTACCGGCCAGAAGAAAAACTAAACACGGTTTTATAGACACTAGCGCCACCTGCCGGCAAGAAGACAAACTAAACACGGTTTTATAGACACTAGCGCCCTCTGCCGGCCTGAAGCCACGCTTAACACGGTTTTATACACACTAGCGCCACCTGCCGGCCAGAAGACAAACTAAACACGGTTTTATAGACACTAGCGCCCTCTGCCAGCCAGACGCCAAACTTGACACGAATTTACAGACACTAGCGCCCTCTGCCGGCCAGAAGACAAACTAAACACGGTTTTATAGACACTAGCGCCCTCTGCCGGCCAGACTCCAAACTTGACACGAATTTACAGACACTAGCGCCACCTGCCGGCCAGAAGCCACACTTAACACGGTTTTATAGACACTAGCGCCACCTGCCGGCCAGAAGCCACACTTAACACGGTTTTATAGACACTAGCGCCCTCTGCCGGCCAGAAGACAAACTAAACACGGTTTTATAGACACTAGCGCCCTCTGCCGGCCAGGCGCCAAACTTGACACGAATTTACAGACACTAGCGCCACCTGCCGGCCAGAAGCCACACTTAACACGGTTTTATAGACACTAGCGCCCTCTGCCGGCCAGACGCCAAACTTGACACGAATTTACAGACACTAGCGCCCTCTGCCGGCCAGAAGCCACACTTAACACGGTTTTATAGACACTAGTGCCCTCTACCGGCCAGACGCCAAACTTGACACGAATTTACAGACACTAGCGCCACCTGCCGGCCAGAAGCCACACTTAACACGGTTTTATAGACACTAGCGCCCTCTGCCGGCCAGACGCCAAACTTGACACGGTTTTTTTTTTTCGATGTTATTACTATTTCATACAACTTTTATATGTTACACCTCGACAAGTTCTTATATCCTACCGGCCAGAAGAAAAACTAAACACGGTTTTATAGACACTAGCGCCACCTGCCGGCAAGAAGACAAACTAAACACGGTTTTATAGACACTAGCGCCCTCTGCCGGCCTGAAGCCACGCTTAACACGGTTTTATACACACTAGCGCCACCTGCCGGCCAGAAGACAAACTAAACACGGTTTTATAGACACTAGCGCCCTCTGCCAGCCAGACGCCAAACTTGACACGAATTTACAGACACTAGCGCCCTCTGCCGGCCAGAAGACAAACTAAACACGGTTTTATAGACACTAGCGCCCTCTGCCGGCCAGACGCCAAACTTGACACGAATTTACAGACACTAGCGCCACCTGCCGGCCAGAAGCCACACTTAACACGGTTTTATAGACACTAGCGCCCTCTGCCGGCCAGGCGCCAAACTTGCACGAATTCACAGACACTAGCGCCACCTGCCGGCCAGAAGCCACACTTAACACGGTTTTATAGACACTAGCGCCCTCTGCCGGCCAGAAGACAAACTAAACACGGTTTTATAGACACTAGCGCCACCTGCCGGCCAGAAGCCACACTTAACACGGTTTTATAGACACTAGCGCCCTCTGCCGGCCAGAAGACAAACTAAACACGGTTTTATAGACACTAGCGCCCTCTGCCGGCCAGGCGCCAAACTTGACACGAATTTACAGACACTAGCGCCACCTGCCGGCCAGAAGCCACACTTAACACGGTTTTATAGACACTAGCGCCCTCTGCCGGCCAGGCGCCAAACTTGACACGAATTTACAGACACTAGCGCCCTCTGCCGGCCAGAAGCCACACTTAACACGGTTTTATAGACACTAGTGCCCTCTACCGGCCAGACGCCAAACTTGCACGAATTCACAGACACTAGCGCCACCTGCCGGCCAGAAGCCACACTTAACACGGTTTTATAGACACTAGCGCCCTCTGCCGGCCAGAAGACAAACTAAACACGGTTTTATAGACACTAGCGCCCTCTGCCGGCCAGGCGCCAAACTTGACACGAATTTACAGACACTAGCGCCACCTGCCGGCCAGAAGCCACACTTAACACGGTTTTATAGACACTAGCGCCCTCTGCCGGCCAGGCGCCAAACTTGACACGAATTTACAGACACTAGCGCCCTCTGCCGGCCAGAAGCCACACTTAACACGGTTTTATAGACACTAGTGCCCTCTACCGGCCAGACGCCAAACTTGACACGAATTTACAGACACTAGCGCCACCTGCCGGCCAGAAGCCACACTTAACACGGTTTTATAGACACTAGCGCCCTCTGCCGGCCAGGCGCCAAACTTGACACGGTTTTTTTTTTTCGATGTTATTACTATTTCATACAACTTTTATATGTTACACCTCGACAAGTTCTTATATCCTACCGGCCAGAAGAAAAACTAAACACGGTTTTATAGACACTAGCGCCACCTGCCGGCAAGAAGACAAACTAAACACGGTTTTATAGACACTAGCGCCCTCTGCCGGCCTGAAGCCACGCTTAACACGGTTTTATACACACTAGCGCCACCTGCCGGCCAGAAGACAAACTAAACACGGTTTTATAGACACTAGCGCCCTCTGCCAGCCAGACGCCAAACTTGACACGAATTTACAGACACTAGCGCCCTCTGCCGGCCAGAAGACAAACTAAACACGGTTTTATAGACACTAGCGCCCTCTGCCGGCCAGACGCCAAACTTGACACGAATTTACAGACACTAGCGCCACCTGCCGGCCAGAAGCCACACTTAACACGGTTTTATAGACACTAGCGCCCTCTGCCGGCCAGGCGCCAAACTTGCACGAATTCACAGACACTAGCGCCACCTGCCGGCCAGAAGCCACACTTAACACGGTTTTATAGACACTAGCGCCCTCTGCCGGCCAGAAGACAAACTAAACACGGTTTTATAGACACTAGCGCCACCTGCCGGCCAGAAGCCACACTTAACACGGTTTTATAGACACTAGCGTCCTCTGCCGGCCAGGCGCCAAACTTGACACGGTTTTTTTTTTTCGATGTTATTACTATTTCATACAACTTTTATATGTTACACCTCGACAAGTTCTTATATCCTACCGGCCAGAAGAAAAACTAAACACGGTTTTATAGACACTAGCGCCACCTGCCGGCAAGAAGACAAACTAAACACGGTTTTATAGACACTAGCGCCCTCTGCCGGCCTGAAGCCACGCTTAACACGGTTTTATACACACTAGCGCCACCTGCCGGCCAGAAGACAAACTAAACACGGTTTTATAGACACTAGCGCCCTCTGCCAGCCAGACGCCAAACTTGACACGAATTTACAGACACTAGCGCCCTCTGCCGGCCAGAAGACAAACTAAACACGGTTTTATAGACACTAGCGCCCTCTGCCGGCCAGACGCCAAACTTGACACGAATTTACAGACACTAGCGCCCTCTGCCGGCCAGAAGACAAACTAAACACGGTTTTATAGACACTAGCGCCCTCTGCCGGCCAGGCGCCAAACTTGCACGAATTCACAGACACTAGCGCCACCTGCCGGCCAGAAGCCACACTTAACACGGTTTTATAGACACTAGCGCCCTCTGCCGGCCAGAAGACAAACTAAACACGGTTTTATAGACACTAGCGCCACCTGCCGGCCAGAAGCCACACTTAACACGGTTTTATAGACACTAGCGCCCTCTGCCGGCCAGGCGCCAAACTTGACACGGTTTTTTTTTTTCGATGTTATTACTATTTCATACAACTTTTATATGTTACACCTCGACAAGTTCTTATATCCTACCGGCCAGAAGAAAAACTAAACACGGTTTTATAGACACTAGCGCCACCTGCCGGCAAGAAGACAAACTAAACACGGTTTTATAGACACTAGCGCCCTCTGCCGGCCTGAAGCCACGCTTAACACGGTTTTATACACACTAGCGCCACCTGCCGGCCAGAAGACAAACTAAACACGGTTTTATAGACACTAGCGCCCTCTGCCAGCCAGACGCCAAACTTGACACGAATTTACAGACACTAGCGCCCTCTGCCGGCCAGAAGACAAACTAAACACGGTTTTATAGACACTAGCGCCCTCTGCCGGCCAGACGCCAAACTTGACACGAATTTACAGACACTAGCGCCACCTGCCGGCCAGAAGCCACACTTAACACGGTTTTATAGACACTAGCGCCCTCTGCCGGCCAGGCGCCAAACTTGCACGAATTCACAGACACTAGCGCCACCTGCCGGCCAGAAGCCACACTTAACACGGTTTTATAGACACTAGCGCCCTCTGCCGGCCAGACGCCAAACTTGACACGAATTTACAGACACTAGCGCCCTCTGCCGGCCAGAAGCCACACTTAACACGGTTTTATAGACACTAGTGCCCTCTACCGGCCAGACGCCAAACTTGACACGAATTTACAGACACTAGCGCCACCTGCCGGCCAGAAGCCACACTTAACACGGTTTTATAGACACTAGCGCCCTCTGCCGGCCAGGCGCCAAACTTGACACGGTTTTTTTTTTTCGATGTTATTACTATTTCATACAACTTTTATATGTTACACCTCGACAAGTTCTTATATCCTACCGGCCAGAAGAAAAACTAAACACGGTTTTATAGACACTAGCGCCACCTGCCGGCAAGAAGACAAACTAAACACGGTTTTATAGACACTAGCGCCCTCTGCCGGCCTGAAGCCACGCTTAACACGGTTTTATACACACTAGCGCCACCTGCCGGCCAGAAGACAAACTAAACACGGTTTTATAGACACTAGCGCCCTCTGCCAGCCAGACGCCAAACTTGACACGAATTTACAGACACTAGCGCCCTCTGCCGGCCAGAAGACAAACTAAACACGGTTTTATAGACACTAGCGCCCTCTGCCGGCCAGACTCCAAACTTGACACGAATTTACAGACACTAGCGCCACCTGCCGGCCAGAAGCCACACTTAACACGGTTTTATAGACACTAGCGCCCTCTGCCGGCCAGGCGCCAAACTTGCACGAATTCACAGACACTAGCGCCACCTGCCGGCCAGAAGCCACACTTAACACGGTTTTATAGACACTAGCGCCCTCTGCCGGCCAGAAGACAAACTAAACACGGTTTTATAGACACTAGCGCCACCTGCCGGCCAGAAGCCACACTTAACACGGTTTCATAGACACTAGCGCCCTCTGCCGGCCAGGCGCCAAACTTGACACGAATTTACAGACACTAGCGCCCTCTGCCGGCCAGAAGCCACACTTAACACGGTTTTATAGACACTAGTGCCCTCTACCGGCCAGACGCCAAACTTGACACGAATTTACAGACACTAGCGCCACCTGCCGGCCAGAAGCCACACTTAACACGGTTTTATAGACACTAGCGCCCTCTGCCGGCCAGGCGCCAAACTTGACACGGTTTTTTTTTTTCGATGTTATTACTATTTCATACAACTTTTATATGTTACACCTCGACAAGTTCTTATATCCTACCGGCCAGAAGAAAAACTAAACACGGTTTTATAGACACTAGCGCCACCTGCCGGCAAGAAGACAAACTAAACACGGTTTTATAGACACTAGCGCCCTCTGCCGGCCTGAAGCCACGCTTAACACGGTTTTATACACACTAGCGCCACCTGCCGGCCAGAAGACAAACTAAACACGGTTTTATAGACACTAGCGCCCTCTGCCGGCCAGACGCCAAACTTGACACGAATTTACAGACACTAGCGCCACCTGCCGGCCAGAAGCCACACTTAACACGGTTTTATAGACACTAGCGCCCTCTGCCGGCCAGGCGCCAAACTTGCACGAATTCACAGACACTAGCGCCACCTGCCGGCCAGAAGCCACACTTAACACGGTTTTATAGACACTAGCGCCCTCTGCCGGCCAGAAGACAAACTAAACACGGTTTTATAGACACTAGCGCCACCTGCCGGCCAGAAGCCACACTTAACACGGTTTTATAGACACTAGCGCCCTCTGCCGGCCAGGCGCCAAACTTGACACGGTTTTTTTTTTCGATGTTATTACTATTTCATACAACTTTTATATGTTACACCTCGACAAGTTCTTATATCCTACCGGCCAGAAGAAAAACTAAACACGGTTTCATAGACACTAGCGCCACCTGCCGGCAAGAAGACAAACTAAACACGGTTTTATAGACACTAGCGCCCTCTGCCGGCCTGAAGCCACGCTTAACACGGTTTTATACACACTAGCGCCACCTGCCGGCCAGAAGACAAACTAAACACGGTTTTATAGACACTAGCGCCCTCTGCCAGCCAGACGCCAAACTTGACACGAATTTACAGACACTAGCGCCCTCTGCCGGCCAGAAGACAAACTAAACACGGTTTTATAGACACTAGCGCCCTCTGCCGGCCAGACGCCAAACTTGACACGAATTTACAGACACTAGCGCCACCTGCCGGCCAGAAGCCACACTTAACACGGTTTTATAGACACTAGCGCCCTCTGCCGGCCAGGCGCCAAACTTGACACGAATTTACAGACACTAGCGCCCTCTGCCGGCCTGAAGCCACGCTTAACACTTTTATATAATATACCTCGAACGGCTCCTACATACAAAACATCTCCATTCAATTTTCGCAATTCATCTTTTTCGACAAGTTCTTATATCGAGCGGAATATAATTTCATACTACTTGTTTTTCATTATTATCACTAATTTAATACAACTTTTATATAATACATCTCGGACGTTCATACATCGAGCGGCGATCTAATTTCATAATACTTTTTTCCGTTATTGTTAATATTTTCATAGCACTTTTATATTATATACCTCGAACGGCTCCTACATAAAAAACAACTCCATTCAACTTTCACAATTCATCTTTTTCGACAAGTTCCTAAGTCGAGCGGAATATAATTTCATACTACTTGTTTTTCATTATTATCACTAATTTAATACAACTTTTATATAATACATCTCGGACGTTCATACATCGAGCGGCGATCTAATTTCATAATACTTTTTTCCGTTATTGTTAATATTTTCATAGCACTTTTATATAATATACCTCGAACGGCTCCTACATACAAAACATCTCCATTCAACTTTCACAATTCATCTTTTTCGACAAGTTCATATATTTAGGGAAAATCTCATTTCATAATACTTGTTTTTCATAATTATTACTATTTTCATACAACTTTTATATAATATATCTCGTACGTTCGTTCATCGAGCGGCGATCTAATTTCATAATACATTTTTTCCGTTATTGTCAATATTTTCCATAACACTTTTATATAATATACCTCGAACGGTTCCTACATACAAAACATCTCCATTCAACTTTTACAATTCATCTTTTTCGACAAGTTCATATATTTAGGGAAAATCTCATTTCATAATACTTGTTTTTCATAATTATTACTATTTTCATACAACTTTTATATAATACATCTCGTACGTTCGTTCATCGAGCGGCGATCTAATTTCATAATACATTTTTTCCGTTATTGTTAATATTTTCCATAACACTTTTATATAATATACCTCGAACGGTTCCTACATACAAAACATCTCCATTCAACTTTCACAATTCATCTTTTTCGACAAGTTCATATATTTAGGGAAAATCTCATTTCATAATACTTGTTTTTCATAATTATTACTATTTTCATACAACTTTTATATAATACATCTCGTACGTTCGTTCATCGAGCGGCGATCTAATTTCATAATACATTTTTTCCGTTATTGTCAATATTTTCCATAACACTTTTATATAATATACCTCGAACGGTTCCTACATACAAAACATCTCCATTCAACTTTCACAATTCATCTTTTTCGACAAGTTCATATATTTAGGGAAAATCTCATTTCATAATACTTGTTTTTCATAATTATTACTATTTTCATACAACTTTTATATAATACATCTCGTACGTTCGTTCATCGAGCGGCGATCTAATTTCATAATACATTTTTTCCGTTATTGTTAATATTTTCCATAACACTTTTATATAATATACCTCGAACGGTTCCTACATACAAAACATCTCCATTCAACTTTCACAATTCATCTTTTTCGACAAGTTCATATATTTAGGGAAAATCTCATTTCATAATACTTGTTTTTCATAATTATTACTTTTTTCATACAACTTTTATATAATACATCTCGTACGTTCGTTCATCGAGCGGCGATCTAATTTCATAATACATTTTTTCCGTTATTGTCAATATTTTCAATAACACTTTTATATAATATACCTCGAACGGCTCCTACACACAAAACGTCTCCATTCAACTTTCACAATTCATCTTTTTCGACAAGTTCATATATTTAGGGAAAATCTCATTTCATAATACTTGTTTTTCATTATTATCACTATTTTCATACAACTTTTATATAATACATCTCGTACGTTCGTACATCGAGCGGCAATCTAATTTCATAATACTTTTTTTCCGTTATTGTTAATATTTTCCATAACACTTTTACGTCTCGGACGGTATGAAGTTTCATAATACTTCTTTTTAATATTCATAATACATCTTTTATATATTTTCACTATACATCTTTATTAATGTTAATGTAGAAAGCGTACCGTTGTACAGCGCACATATATGTGTGGTGTATCGAAGTTGACGTCTCGTTAAATTTTAATGAACTCGTTATAATTTACGTAAAGACGTTGTATCGGTCATTCCACATTATAGTGGATTATATAGTTTTCTGAAAGGGTCCCCGTTCTCCTCCAATATATTATCGTATATTGCTAGCGGTTCCCTTTTTAGATATTATATCAATTTATCCACAAATTAAATATATATTGCGAGATCGCGAATTTAGCTAGCGTTTTACCGCGAGCGATTCATATGCGATCGTCTATAAAAATATATATAATAATATAACATTTATATTATTACACAACATTGCGATAACTCTCATTATTCCGAGCGAGAATAAAAATTTCGTTCATTATTATCTAATTGTAAACCATGTCGCTTACAATCTAGCGAAGGGTAGAGATAATGTCGAAATTCTATTCCGGTCGACGTAATTATATCTTATTTAAAATATCATTTCGATTAAATTTTAGATAAATTTATAGTCGATTCGGTGAAAATTTTATGAAATATAAGAAAAATATATTATAATATATAAAGCGTGGCGCCGAAAATTATATATTTTCAATAATAAGCGCAGCAAACACCACGCAAACGAAAAAGTAAATAACAATGTGTTTATTATATACGAGAATATAGATGAATATAAAATATTATGTGTATAAATATAAAATATATGTAATATGAAAAAACGTCATCATAATTCTCATCCTCACATTATGTGGTGGATATTGTTATTAAAACTTTTTCGATAATAGTTTTATTATATATAAAATACACAAATAGTAGTTCCCTGGTTGATCCTGCCAGTAGTCATATGCTTGTCTCAAAGATTAAGCCATGCATGTCTCAGTACAAGCCAAATTAAGGTGAAACCGCGAAAGGCTCATTAAATCAGTTATGGTTCCTTAGATCGTACCCACATTTACTTGGATAACTGTGGTAATTCTAGAGCTAATACATGCAAACAGAGTTCCGACCGGAGACGGAAGGAGCGCTTTTATTAGATCAAAACCAATCGGTGGCGGGCTTGCTCGTCATCGTACAATTTGGTGACTCTGAATAACTTTTCGCTGATCGCACGGTCTCGCACCGGCGACGCATCTTTCAAATGTCTGCCTTATCAACTGTCGATGGTAGGTTCTGCGCCTACCATGGTTGTAACGGGTAACGGGGAATCAGGGTTCGATTCCGGAGAGGGAGCCTGAGAAACGGCTACCACATCCAAGGAAGGCAGCAGGCGCGCAAATTACCCACTCCCGGCACGGGGAGGTAGTGACGAAAAATAACGATACGGGACTCATCCGAGGCCCCGTAATCGGAATGAGTACACTCTAAACCCTTTAACGAGGATCAATTGGAGGGCAAGTCTGGTGCCAGCAGCCGCGGTAATTCCAGCTCCAATAGCGTATATTAAAGTTGTTGCGGTTAAAAAGCTCGTAGTCGAATCTGTGTCCCACGCCGCTGGTTCATCGTACGCGGTGTCAACTGGCGTGTCGTGGGACGTCCTGCCGGTGGGCTTAGCTCGCAAGGGCGGCCCAACTCAATCCCGCCGCGGTGCTCTTGACTGAGTGTCGAGGTGGGCCGGCACGTTTACTTTGAAC
The DNA here is from genome assembly GCF_026230105.1 of Diorhabda sublineata. Lineage (NCBI taxonomy): Eukaryota > Metazoa > Arthropoda > Insecta > Coleoptera > Chrysomelidae > Diorhabda > Diorhabda sublineata. Next base: position 85,723 of record NW_026614294.1, on the reverse strand, counting down.
AAATTAGAGTGCTTAAAGCAGGCCAAAATTTTGCCTGAATACTGTGTGCATGGAATAATGGAATAGGACCTCGGTTCTATTTTGTTGGTTTTCGGAACCCCGAGGTAATGATTAATAGGAACGGATGGGGGCATTCGTATTGCGACGTTAGAGGTGAAATTCTTGGATCGTCGCAAGACGGACAGAAGCGAAAGCATTTGCCAAAAACGCTTTCATTGATCAAGAACGAAAGTTAGAGGTTCGAAGGCGATCAGATACCGCCCTAGTTCTAACCATAAACGATGCCAGCTAGCGATCCGCCGACGTTCCTCCGATGACTCGGCGGGCAGCTTCCGGGAAACCAAAGCTTTTGGGTTCCGGGGGAAGTATGGTTGCAAAGCTGAAACTTAAAGGAATTGACGGAAGGGCACCACCAGGAGTGGAGCCTGCGGCTTAATTTGACTCAACACGGGAAACCTCACCAGGCCCGGACACCGGAAGGATTGACAGATTGAGAGCTCTTTCTTGATTCGGTGGGTGGTGGTGCATGGCCGTTCTTAGTTGGTGGAGCGATTTGTCTGGTTAATTCCGATAACGAACGAGACTCTAGCCTGCTAACTAGGCGTATTTCGACATCCCAAAGGCCCGTCGGTATTGAGTTTCGGCTCTTGCCGTTCGCGGTTTTTACTGTCGGCGTACAAATAATTCTTCTTAGAGGGACAGGCGGCTTCTAGCCGCACGAGATTGAGCAATAACAGGTCTGTGATGCCCTTAGATGTTCTGGGCCGCACGCGCGCTACACTGAAGGAATCAGCGTGTCCTCCCTGGCCGAGCGGCCCGGGTAACCCGCTGAACCTCCTTCGTGCTAGGGATTGGGGCTTGCAATTGTTCCCCATGAACGAGGAATTCCCAGTAAGCGCGAGTCATAAGCTCGCGTTGATTACGTCCCTGCCCTTTGTACACACCGCCCGTCGCTACTACCGATTGAATGATTTAGTGAGGTCTTCGGACTGAGCGCGGTGGCGTTTCGGCGTCGCCGATGCTTCGGAAAGATGACCAAACTTGATCATTTAGAGGAAGTAAAAGTCGTAACAAGGTTTCCGTAGGTGAACCTGCGGAAGGATCATTACAGAGTATTTGTTCGTTTTTAAACAAAAAATAAAAAAACGAAATCAAGTCTGTATTATTATATTATATATAATTGTGAAAGAAATTTTTCTTTTCTACAAAATAATCGAACTCTTCAAAAGAAAATTTATATATGATATAAATATATGATGTATATATATTGAAATTTTTTTTTTTTTTTTTTATAAAATTCGAACAAGTTTCGAATAATATTTAAAAAAAAAAAAGATAAATATATTTCATACGTCTATAAAATATATATCTACATATATAAATTTACAGTAAAAATAACGAAAAATTTTTATCATAGATTAGTAGAAGGAGTCGACGACGACGACGACGACGAACGACGATGACGACACAATAGTAGTAACAATATATTTTTATTATTATATATATATATATATATTAACGATTGACAGAACGATCATTAACAAAATTTCTTGTTAACTAAAAACGTTCTAATATAAAGAATCGTTATTATAATAAACGAAAAATATATAGATTATTGAAACGTCGTCTGTTGTTGTTGTTGTTGTTGTTGTTGTCGTCGTGTGTGTCTGTCTTCTGTATTTTTATGGAGAAATTTTATTTCGTTTTTTTATTATTACATAAGTTTTTTATCGATCGAAGGTAATACAAAAAAATTTCGACAATATTATATGTGATGATGATTATGTGAGATGATAAGACATTTTCTTCATCCGGGTACCTAAACGAAACTTTTAAGCACGTGTCGATTCTTTCGATATGTATAAAAATTCGTTTTAGAAATAATATTTCACGTATTATTTCGAAGGTGTTCGAAGATTTACGCCCGACCGTGTCGAAATTTGTATAAAACTTTCAAGATTAAAAAACTTGTAATAATTAAGAGGAATATATCGTGCGAGATATCTGTCTATGCGCGCCTCGTTTGTAATAAAACATGTGCAGCGGTTAAAATTTATCGGATATTTTTAAGTACGATATTATAATTTCTCTAAAATTTATATATAATTACCATTTAATAAATAATATATATATATATATATATATATATATATATATATATGTCGTTAGATAATTCTATACGCGTATAAAATATTATAATATTATTATTAATTTAATAATCAAATATTAAAAATACGACGAATAGAATATGAGAAAACGACATAATAAAATGATTACCCTGAACGGTGAATCACTTGGCTCGTGGGTCGATGAAGAACGCAGCTAATTGCGCGTCAACTTGTGAACTGCAGGACACATGAACATCGACATTTCGAACGCACATTGCGGTCCTCGGATACTCGTTCCCGGACCACTCCTGACTGAGGGTCGTATCAATTTAAAAGACTGCTTAGAATTTAAAATTTTTCAATTTATTATAGAAAAATAAATGACTAAGCGTGTTGGATGTGTGAGACACAATAACGCACACTAAAAGAAAACACACGCACATACTATAAACTTGTGCGTATTTTTTTTTTGTGCGGCATCCTAAAATGCGAAAAGCAGCGTAAATTTTTTATAGAAAAAATTTGCGCAATTTTTGAACACAACGACGCTATTACTACCATAAATTGATCGTGTGTATTTTTATATGAAATACATAAAATTTGTTTGGTAGAGTTATATTTACGTATATATAGTCGATAAATAAGTGTATATATTATATATATTTAAAATGATAACGCGGTCGTCGTGTCCGAGAGAAATAATAAAGTTTCGAAGACTGGACGTCTGACCAGTGTTTTTTTTTATATCATTTATACTGTATCGACAAAATATATGAATTTATATATATATATATATATATATATATATATATATATATGTATAACTTGCTCTGCCGCCTCTATAAATAAAAACAAATAATGTTATATTTCGTATAATGTGATTAAACACACGTTTTTTTTTTTTGTGATATTTTAGCGAATTGTATTTAAATATTATAGATATATTATAATATATCGACCTCAGAGCAGGTGAGATTACCCGCTGAATTTAAGCATATTACTAAGCGGAGGAAAAGAAACTAACTAGGATTCCCTTAGTAGCTGCGAGCGAACAGGGAAAAGCCCAGCACCGAATCCCGTGGTCGATATCGGCCACCGGGAAATGTGGTGTTAGG
>NW_026614294.1:60000-77500 GCF_026230105.1 Diorhabda sublineata | reverse complement strand
GACACTAGCGCCACCTGCCGGCCAGAAGCCACACTTAACACGGTTTTATAGACACTAGCGCCCTCTGCCGGCCAGACGCCAAACTTGACACGAATTTACAGACACTAGCGCCCTCTGCCGGCCAGAAGCCACACTTAACACGGTTTTATAGACACTAGTGCCCTCTACCGGCCAGACGCCAAACTTGACACGAATTTACAGACACTAGCGCCACCTGCCGGCCAGAAGCCACACTTAACACGGTTTTATAGACACTAGCGCCCTCTGCCGGCCAGAAGACAAACTAAACACGGTTTTATAGACACTAGCGCCCTCTGCCGGCCAGGCGCCAAACTTGACACGAATTTACAGACACTAGCGCCACCTGCCGGCCAGAAGCCACACTTAACACGGTTTTATAGACACTAGCGCCCTCTGCCGGCCAGGCGCCAAACTTGACACGAATTTACAGACACTAGCGCCCTCTGCCGGCCAGAAGCCACACTTAACACGGTTTTATAGACACTAGTGCCCTCTACCGGCCAGACGCCAAACTTGCACGAATTCACAGACACTAGCGCCACCTGCCGGCCAGAAGCCACACTTAACACGGTTTTATAGACACTAGCGCCCTCTGCCGGCCAGAAGACAAACTAAACACGGTTTTATAGACACTAGCGCCCTCTGCCGGCCAGGCGCCAAACTTGACACGAATTTACAGACACTAGCGCCACCTGCCGGCCAGAAGCCACACTTAACACGGTTTTATAGACACTAGCGCCCTCTGCCGGCCAGGCGCCAAACTTGACACGAATTTACAGACACTAGCGCCCTCTGCCGGCCAGAAGCCACACTTAACACGGTTTTATAGACACTAGTGCCCTCTACCGGCCAGACGCCAAACTTGACACGAATTTACAGACACTAGCGCCACCTGCCGGCCAGAAGCCACACTTAACACGGTTTTATAGACACTAGCGCCCTCTGCCGGCCAGGCGCCAAACTTGACACGGTTTTTTTTTTTCGATGTTATTACTATTTCATACAACTTTTATATGTTACACCTCGACAAGTTCTTATATCCTACCGGCCAGAAGAAAAACTAAACACGGTTTTATAGACACTAGCGCCACCTGCCGGCAAGAAGACAAACTAAACACGGTTTTATAGACACTAGCGCCCTCTGCCGGCCTGAAGCCACGCTTAACACGGTTTTATACACACTAGCGCCACCTGCCGGCCAGAAGACAAACTAAACACGGTTTTATAGACACTAGCGCCCTCTGCCAGCCAGACGCCAAACTTGACACGAATTTACAGACACTAGCGCCCTCTGCCGGCCAGAAGACAAACTAAACACGGTTTTATAGACACTAGCGCCCTCTGCCGGCCAGACGCCAAACTTGACACGAATTTACAGACACTAGCGCCACCTGCCGGCCAGAAGCCACACTTAACACGGTTTTATAGACACTAGCGCCCTCTGCCGGCCAGAAGACAAACTAAACACGGTTTTATAGACACTAGCGCCCTCTGCCGGCCAGGCGCCAAACTTGACACGAATTTACAGACACTAGCGCCACCTGCCGGCCAGAAGCCACACTTAACACGGTTTTATAGACACTAGCGCCCTCTGCCGGCCAGACGCCAAACTTGACACGAATTTACAGACACTAGCGCCCTCTGCCGGCCAGAAGCCACACTTAACACGGTTTTATAGACACTAGTGCCCTCTACCGGCCAGACGCCAAACTTGACACGAATTTACAGACACTAGCGCCACCTGCCGGCCAGAAGCCACACTTAACACGGTTTTATAGACACTAGCGCCCTCTGCCGGCCAGACGCCAAACTTGACACGGTTTTTTTTTTTCGATGTTATTACTATTTCATACAACTTTTATATGTTACACCTCGACAAGTTCTTATATCCTACCGGCCAGAAGAAAAACTAAACACGGTTTTATAGACACTAGCGCCACCTGCCGGCAAGAAGACAAACTAAACACGGTTTTATAGACACTAGCGCCCTCTGCCGGCCTGAAGCCACGCTTAACACGGTTTTATACACACTAGCGCCACCTGCCGGCCAGAAGACAAACTAAACACGGTTTTATAGACACTAGCGCCCTCTGCCAGCCAGACGCCAAACTTGACACGAATTTACAGACACTAGCGCCCTCTGCCGGCCAGAAGACAAACTAAACACGGTTTTATAGACACTAGCGCCCTCTGCCGGCCAGACGCCAAACTTGACACGAATTTACAGACACTAGCGCCACCTGCCGGCCAGAAGCCACACTTAACACGGTTTTATAGACACTAGCGCCCTCTGCCGGCCAGGCGCCAAACTTGCACGAATTCACAGACACTAGCGCCACCTGCCGGCCAGAAGCCACACTTAACACGGTTTTATAGACACTAGCGCCCTCTGCCGGCCAGAAGACAAACTAAACACGGTTTTATAGACACTAGCGCCACCTGCCGGCCAGAAGCCACACTTAACACGGTTTTATAGACACTAGCGTCCTCTGCCGGCCAGGCGCCAAACTTGACACGGTTTTTTTTTTTCGATGTTATTACTATTTCATACAACTTTTATATGTTACACCTCGACAAGTTCTTATATCCTACCGGCCAGAAGAAAAACTAAACACGGTTTTATAGACACTAGCGCCACCTGCCGGCAAGAAGACAAACTAAACACGGTTTTATAGACACTAGCGCCCTCTGCCGGCCTGAAGCCACGCTTAACACGGTTTTATACACACTAGCGCCACCTGCCGGCCAGAAGACAAACTAAACACGGTTTTATAGACACTAGCGCCCTCTGCCAGCCAGACGCCAAACTTGACACGAATTTACAGACACTAGCGCCCTCTGCCGGCCAGAAGAGAAACTAAACACGGTTTTATAGACACTAGCGCCCTCTGCCGGCCAGACGCCAAACTTGACACGAATTTACAGACACTAGCGCCCTCTGCCGGCCAGAAGACAAACTAAACACGGTTTTATAGACACTAGCGCCCTCTGCCGGCCAGGCGCCAAACTTGCACGAATTCACAGACACTAGCGCCACCTGCCGGCCAGAAGCCACACTTAACACGGTTTTATAGACACTAGCGCCCTCTGCCGGCCAGAAGACAAACTAAACACGGTTTTATAGACACTAGCGCCACCTGCCGGCCAGAAGCCACACTTAACACGGTTTTATAGACACTAGCGCCCTCTGCCGGCCAGGCGCCAAACTTGACACGGTTTTTTTTTTTCGATGTTATTACTATTTCATACAACTTTTATATGTTACACCTCGACAAGTTCTTATATCCTACCGGCCAGAAGAAAAACTAAACACGGTTTTATAGACACTAGCGCCACCTGCCGGCAAGAAGACAAACTAAACACGGTTTTATAGACACTAGCGCCCTCTGCCGGCCTGAAGCCACGCTTAACACGGTTTTATACACACTAGCGCCACCTGCCGGCCAGAAGACAAACTAAACACGGTTTTATAGACACTAGCGCCCTCTGCCAGCCAGACGCCAAACTTGACACGAATTTACAGACACTAGCGCCCTCTGCCGGCCAGAAGACAAACTAAACACGGTTTTATAGACACTAGCGCCCTCTGCCGGCCAGACTCCAAACTTGACACGAATTTACAGACACTAGCGCCACCTGCCGGCCAGAAGCCACACTTAACACGGTTTTATAGACACTAGCGCCCTCTGCCGGCCAGAAGACAAACTAAACACGGTTTTATAGACACTAGCGCCCTCTGCCGGCCAGGCGCCAAACTTGACACGAATTTACAGACACTAGCGCCACCTGCCGGCCAGAAGCCACACTTAACACGGTTTTATAGACACTAGCGCCCTCTGCCGGCCAGGCGCCAAACTTGACACGAATTTACAGACACTAGCGCCCTCTGCCGGCCAGAAGCCACACTTAACACGGTTTTATAGACACTAGTGCCCTCTACCGGCCAGACGCCAAACTTGACACGAATTTACAGACACTAGCGCCACCTGCCGGCCAGAAGCCACACTTAACACGGTTTTATAGACACTAGCGCCCTCTGCCGGCCAGGCGCCAAACTTGACACGGTTTTTTTTTTTCGATGTTATTACTATTTCATACAACTTTTATATGTTACACCTCGACAAGTTCTTATATCCTACCGGCCAGAAGAAAAACTAAACACGGTTTTATAGACACTAGCGCCACCTGCCGGCAAGAAGACAAACTAAACACGGTTTTATAGACACTAGCGCCCTCTGCCGGCCTGAAGCCACGCTTAACACGGTTTTATACACACTAGCGCCACCTGCCGGCCAGAAGACAAACTAAACACGGTTTTATAGACACTAGCGCCCTCTGCCAGCCAGACGCCAAACTTGACACGAATTTACAGACACTAGCGCCCTCTGCCGGCCAGAAGACAAACTAAACACGGTTTTATAGACACTAGCGCCCTCTGCCGGCCAGACGCCAAACTTGACACGAATTTACAGACACTAGCGCCACCTGCCGGCCAGAAGCCACACTTAACACGGTTTTATAGACACTAGCGCCCTCTGCCGGCCAGGCGCCAAACTTGCACGAATTCACAGACACTAGCGCCACCTGCCGGCCAGAAGCCACACTTAACACGGTTTTATAGACACTAGCGCCCTCTGCCGGCCAGACGCCAAACTTGACACGAATTTACAGACACTAGCGCCCTCTGCCGGCCAGAAGCCACACTTAACACGGTTTTATAGACACTAGTGCCCTCTGCCGGCCAGACGCCAAACTTGACACGAATTTACAGACACTAGCGCCACCTGCCGGCCAGAAGCCACACTTAACACGGTTTTATAGACACTAGCGCCCTCTGCCGGCCAGGCGCCAAACTTGACACGGTTTTTTTTTTTCGATGTTATTACTATTTCATACAACTTTTATATGTTACACCTCGACAAGTTCTTATATCCTACCGGCCAGAAGAAAAACTAAACACGGTTTTATAGACACTAGCGCCACCTGCCGGCAAGAAGACAAACTAAACACGGTTTTATAGACACTAGCGCCCTCTGCCGGCCTGAAGCCACGCTTAACACGGTTTTATACACACTAGCGCCACCTGCCGGCCAGAAGACAAACTAAACACGGTTTTATAGACACTAGCGCCCTCTGCCAGCCAGACGCCAAACTTGACACGAATTTACAGACACTAGCGCCCTCTGCCGGCCAGAAGACAAACTAAACACGGTTTTATAGACACTAGCGCCCTCTGCCGGCCAGACTCCAAACTTGACACGAATTTACAGACACTAGCGCCACCTGCCGGCCAGAAGCCACACTTAACACGGTTTTATAGACACTAGCGCCCTCTGCCGGCCAGGCGCCAAACTTGCACGAATTCACAGACACTAGCGCCACCTGCCGGCCAGAAGCCACACTTAACACGGTTTTATAGACACTAGCGCCCTCTGCCGGCCAGAAGACAAACTAAACACGGTTTTATAGACACTAGCGCCACCTGCCGGCCAGAAGCCACACTTAACACGGTTTCATAGACACTAGCGCCCTCTGCCGGCCAGGCGCCAAACTTGACACGAATTTACAGACACTAGCGCCCTCTGCCGGCCAGAAGCCACACTTAACACGGTTTTATAGACACTAGTGCCCTCTACCGGCCAGACGCCAAACTTGACACGAATTTACAGACACTAGCGCCACCTGCCGGCCAGAAGCCACACTTAACACGGTTTTATAGACACTAGCGCCCTCTGCCGGCCAGGCGCCAAACTTGACACGGTTTTTTTTTTTCGATGTTATTACTATTTCATACAACTTTTATATGTTACACCTCGACAAGTTCTTATATCCTACCGGCCAGAAGAAAAACTAAACACGGTTTTATAGACACTAGCGCCACCTGCCGGCAAGAAGACAAACTAAACACGGTTTTATAGACACTAGCGCCCTCTGCCGGCCTGAAGCCACGCTTAACACGGTTTTATACACACTAGCGCCACCTGCCGGCCAGAAGACAAACTAAACACGGTTTTATAGACACTAGCGCCCTCTGCCAGCCAGACGCCAAACTTGACACGAATTTACAGACACTAGCGCCCTCTGCCGGCCAGAAGACAAACTAAACACGGTTTTATAGACACTAGCGCCCTCTGCCGGCCAGACGCCAAACTTGACACGAATTTACAGACACTAGCGCCACCTGCCGGCCAGAAGCCACACTTAACACGGTTTTATAGACACTAGCGCCCTCTGCCGGCCAGGCGCCAAACTTGCACGAATTCACAGACACTAGCGCCACCTGCCGGCCAGAAGCCACACTTAACACGGTTTTATAGACACTAGCGCCCTCTGCCGGCCAGAAGACAAACTAAACACGGTTTTATAGACACTAGCGCCACCTGCCGGCCAGAAGCCACACTTAACACGGTTTTATAGACACTAGCGCCCTCTGCCGGCCAGGCGCCAAACTTGACACGGTTTTTTTTTTCGATGTTATTACTATTTCATACAACTTTTATATGTTACACCTCGACAAGTTCTTATATCCTACCGGCCAGAAGAAAAACTAAACACGGTTTTATAGACACTAGCGCCACCTGCCGGCAAGAAGACAAACTAAACACGGTTTTATAGACACTAGCGCCCTCTGCCGGCCTGAAGCCACGCTTAACACGGTTTTATACACACTAGCGCCACCTGCCGGCCAGAAGACAAACTAAACACGGTTTTATAGACACTAGCGCCCTCTGCCAGCCAGACGCCAAACTTGACACGAATTTACAGACACTAGCGCCCTCTGCCGGCCAGAAGACAAACTAAACACGGTTTTATAGACACTAGCGCCCTCTGCCGGCCAGGCGCCAAACTTGCACGAATTCACAGACACTAGCGCCACCTGCCGGCCAGGCGCCAAACTTGCACGAATTCACAGACACTAGCGCCACCTGCCGGCCAGGCGCCAAACTTGCACGAATTCACAGACACTAGCGCCACCTGCCGGCCAGAAGCCACACTTAACACGGTTTTATAGACACTAGCGCCCTCTGCCGGCCAGGCGCCAAACTTGCACGAATTCACAGACACTAGCGCCACCTGCCGGCCAGAAGCCACACTTAACACGGTTTTATAGACACTAGCGCCCTCTGCCGGCCAGAAGACAAACTAAACACGGTTTTATAGACACTAGCGCCCTCTGCCGGCCAGGCGCCAAACTTGACACGAATTTACAGACACTAGCGCCACCTGCCGGCCAGAAGCCACACTTAACACGGTTTTATAGACACTAGCGCCCTCTGCCGGCCAGACGCCAAACTTGACACGAATTTACAGACACTAGCGCCCTCTGCCGGCCAGAAGCCACACTTAACACGGTTTTATAGACACTAGTGCCCTCTACCGGCCAGACGCCAAACTTGACACGAATTTACAGACACTAGCGCCACCTGCCGGCCAGAAGCCACACTTAACACGGTTTTATAGACACTAGCGCCCTCTGCCGGCCAGACGCCAAACTTGACACGGTTTTTTTTTTTCGATGTTATTACTATTTCATACAACTTTTATATGTTACACCTCGACAAGTTCTTATATCCTACCGGCCAGAAGAAAAACTAAACACGGTTTTATAGACACTAGCGCCACCTGCCGGCAAGAAGACAAACTAAACACGGTTTTATAGACACTAGCGCCCTCTGCCGGCCTGAAGCCACGCTTAACACGGTTTTATACACACTAGCGCCACCTGCCGGCCAGAAGACAAACTAAACACGGTTTTATAGACACTAGCGCCCTCTGCCAGCCAGACGCCAAACTTGACACGAATTTACAGACACTAGCGCCCTCTGCCGGCCAGAAGACAAACTAAACACGGTTTTATAGACACTAGCGCCCTCTGCCGGCCAGACGCCAAACTTGACACGAATTTACAGACACTAGCGCCACCTGCCGGCCAGAAGCCACACTTAACACGGTTTTATAGACACTAGCGCCCTCTGCCGGCCAGGCGCCAAACTTGCACGAATTCACAGACACTAGCGCCACCTGCCGGCCAGAAGCCACACTTAACACGGTTTTATAGACACTAGCGCCCTCTGCCGGCCAGAAGACAAACTAAACACGGTTTTATAGACACTAGCGCCACCTGCCGGCCAGAAGCCACACTTAACACGGTTTTATAGACACTAGCGCCCTCTGCCGGCCAGGCGCCAAACTTGACACGGTTTTTTTTTTTCGATGTTATTACTATTTCATACAACTTTTATATGTTACACCTCGACAAGTTCTTATATCCTACCGGCCAGAAGAAAAACTAAACACGGTTTTATAGACACTAGCGCCACCTGCCGGCAAGAAGACAAACTAAACACGGTTTTATAGACACTAGCGCCCTCTGCCGGCCTGAAGCCACGCTTAACACGGTTTTATACACACTAGCGCCACCTGCCGGCCAGAAGACAAACTAAACACGGTTTTATAGACACTAGCGCCCTCTGCCAGCCAGACGCCAAACTTGACACGAATTTACAGACACTAGCGCCCTCTGCCGGCCAGAAGACAAACTAAACACGGTTTTATAGACACTAGCGCCCTCTGCCGGCCAGACGCCAAACTTGACACGAATTTACAGACACTAGCGCCACCTGCCGGCCAGAAGCCACACTTAACACGGTTTTATAGACACTAGCGCCCTCTGCCGGCCAGGCGCCAAACTTGCACGAATTCACAGACACTAGCGCCACCTGCCGGCCAGAAGCCACACTTAACACGGTTTTATAGACACTAGCGCCCTCTGCCGGCCAGAAGACAAACTAAACACGGTTTTATAGACACTAGCGCCCTCTGCCGGCCAGGCGCCAAACTTGACACGAATTTACAGACACTAGCGCCACCTGCCGGCCAGAAGCCACACTTAACACGGTTTTATAGACACTAGCGCCCTCTGCCGGCCAGACGCCAAACTTGACACGAATTTACAGACACTAGCGCCCTCTACCGGCCAGAAGCCACACTTAACACGGTTTTATAGACACTAGTGCCCTCTACCGGCCAGACGCCAAACTTGACACGAATTTACAGACACTAGCGCCCTCTGCCAGCCAGACGCCAAACTTGACACGAATTTACAGACACTTGCGCCCTCTGCCGGCCAGAAGACAAACTAAACACGGTTTTATAGACACTAGCGCCCTCTGCCGGCCAGACGCCAAACTTGACACGAATTTACAGACACTAGCGCCACCTGCCGGCCAGAAGCCACACTTAACACGGTTTTATAGACACTAGCGCCCTCTGCCGGCCAGGCGCCAAACTTGCACGAATTCACAGACACTAGCGCCACCTGCCGGCCAGAAGCCACACTTAACACGGTTTTATAGACACTAGCGCCCTCTGCCGGCCAGAAGACAAACTAAACACGGTTTTATAGACACTAGCGCCCTCTGCCAGCCAGACGCCAAACTTGACACGAATTTACAGACACTAGCGCCCTCTGCCGGCCAGAAGACAAACTAAACACGGTTTTATAGACACTAGCGCCCTCTGCCAGCCAGACGCCAAACTTGACACGAATTTACAGACACTAGCGCCCTCTGCCGGCCAGAAGACAAACTAAACACGGTTTTATAGACACTAGCGCCCTCTGCCGGCCAGGCGCCAAACTTGACACGAATTTACAGACACTAGCGCCCTCTACCGGCCAGAAGCCACACTTAACACGGTTTTATAGACACTAGTGCCCTCTACCGGCCAGACGCCAAACTTGACACGAATTTACAGACACTAGCGCCCTCTGCCAGCCAGACGCCAAACTTGACACGAATTTACAGACACTTGCGCCCTCTGCCGGCCAGAAGACAAACTAAACACGGTTTTATAGACACTAGCGCCCTCTGCCGGCCAGACGCCAAACTTGACACGAATTTACAGACACTAGCGCCACCTGCCGGCCAGAAGCCACACTTAACACGGTTTTATAGACACTAGCGCCCTCTGCCGGCCAGGCGCCAAACTTGCACGAATTCACAGACACTAGCGCCACCTGCCGGCCAGAAGCCACACTTAACACGGTTTTATAGACACTAGCGCCCTCTGCCGGCCAGAAGACAAACTAAACACGGTTTTATAGACACTAGCGCCCTCTGCCAGCCAGACGCCAAACTTGACACGAATTTACAGACACTAGCGCCCTCTGCCGGCCAGAAGACAAACTAAACACGGTTTTATAGACACTAGCGCCCTCTGCCAGCCAGACGCCAAACTTGACACGAATTTACAGACACTAGCGCCACCTGCCGGCCAGAAGCCACACTTAACACGGTTTTATAGACACTAGCGCCCTCTGCCGGCCAGACGCCAAACTTGACACGAATTTACAGACACTAGCGCCCTCTGCCGGCCTGAAGCCACGCTTAACACTTTTATATAATATACCTCGAACGGCTCCTACATACAAAACATCTCCATTCAATTTTCGCAATTCATCTTTTTCGACAAGTTCTTATATCGAGCGGAATATAATTTCATACTACTTGTTTTTCATTATTATCACTAATTTAATACAACTTTTATATAATACATCTCGGACGTTCATACATCGAGCGGCGATCTAATTTCATAATACTTTTTTCCGTTATTGTTAATATTTTCATAGCACTTTTATATTATATACCTCGAACGGCTCCTACATAAAAAACAACTCCATTCAACTTTCACAATTCATCTTTTTCGACAAGTTCATATATTTAGGGAAAATCTCATTTCATAATACTTGTTTTTCATAATTATTACTATTTTCATACAACTTTTATATAATACATCTCGTACGTTCGTTCATCGAGCGGCGATCTAATTTCATAATACATTTTTTCCGTTATTGTCAATATTTTCCATAACACTTTTATATAATATACCTCGAACGGTTCCTACATACAAAACATCTCCATTCAACTTTCACAATTCATCTTTTTCGACAAGTTCATATATTTAGGGAAAATCTCATTTCATAATACTTGTTTTTCATAATTATTACTATTTTCATACAACTTTTATATAATACATCTCGTACGTTCGTTCATCGAGCGGCGATCTAATTTCATAATACATTTTTTCCGTTATTGTTAATATTTTCCATAACACTTTTATATAATATACCTCGAACGGTTCCTACATACAAAACATCTCCATTCAACTTTCACAATTCATCTTTTTCGACAAGTTCATATATTTAGGGAAAATCTCATTTCATAATACTTGTTTTTCATAATTATTACTTTTTTCATACAACTTTTATATAATACATCTCGTACGTTCGTTCATCGAGCGGCGATCTAATTTCATAATACATTTTTTCCGTTATTGTCAATATTTTCAATAACACTTTTATATAATATACCTCGAACGGCTCCTACACACAAAACGTCTCCATTCAACTTTCACAATTCATCTTTTTCGACAAGTTCATATATTTAGGGAAAATCTCATTTCATAATACTTGTTTTTCATTATTATCACTATTTTCATACAACTTTTATATAATACATCTCGTACGTTCGTACATCGAGCGGCAATCTAATTTCATAATACTTTTTTTCCGTTATTGTTAATATTTTCCATAACACTTTTACGTCTCGGACGGTATGAAGTTTCATAATACTTCTTTTTAATATTCATAATACATCTTTTATATATTTTCACTATACATCTTTATTAATGTTAATGTAGAAAGCGTACCGTTGTACAGCGCACATATATGTGTGGTGTATCGAAGTTGACGTCTCGTTAAATTTTAATGAACTCGTTATAATTTACGTAAAGACGTTGTATCGGTCATTCCACATTATAGTGGATTATATAGTTTTCTGAAAGGGTCCCCGTTCTCCTCCAATATATTATCGTATATTGCTAGCGGTTCCCTTTTTAGATATTATATCAATTTATCCACAAATTAAATATATATTGCGAGATCGCGAATTTAGCTAGCGTTTTACCGCGAGCGATTCATATGCGATCGTCTATAAAAATATATATAATAATATAACATTTATATTATTACACAACATTGCGATAACTCTCATTATTCCGAGCGAGAATAAAAATTTCGTTCATTATTATCTAATTGTAAACCATGTCGCTTACAATCTAGCGAAGGGTAGAGATAATGTCGAAATTCTATTCCGGTCGACGTAATTATATCTTATTTAAAATATCATTTCGATTAAATTTTAGATAAATTTATAGTCGATTCGGTGAAAATTTTATGAAATATAAGAAAAATATATTATAATATATAAAGCGTGGCGCCGAAAATTATATATTTTCAATAATAAGCGCAGCAAACACCACGCAAACGAAAAAGTAAATAACAATGTGTTTATTATATACGAGAATATAGATGAATATAAAATATTATGTGTATAAATATAAAATATATGTAATATGAAAAAACGTCATCATAATTCTCATCCTCACATTATGTGGTGGATATTGTTATTAAAACTTTTTCGATAATAGTTTTATTATATATAAAATACACAAATAGTAGTTCCCTGGTTGATCCTGCCAGTAGTCATATGCTTGTCTCAAAGATTAAGCCATGCATGTCTCAGTACAAGCCAAATTAAGGTGAAACCGCGAAAGGCTCATTAAATCAGTTATGGTTCCTTAGATCGTACCCACATTTACTTGGATAACTGTGGTAATTCTAGAGCTAATACATGCAAACAGAGTTCCGACCGGAGACGGAAGGAGCGCTTTTATTAGATCAAAACCAATCGGTGGCGGGCTTGCTCGTCATCGTACAATTTGGTGACTCTGAATAACTTTTCGCTGATCGCACGGTCTCGCACCGGCGACGCATCTTTCAAATGTCTGCCTTATCAACTGTCGATGGTAGGTTCTGCGCCTACCATGGTTGTAACGGGTAACGGGGAATCAGGGTTCGATTCCGGAGAGGGAGCCTGAGAAACGGCTACCACATCCAAGGAAGGCAGCAGGCGCGCAAATTACCCACTCCCGGCACGGGGAGGTAGTGACGAAAAATAACGATACGGGACTCATCCGAGGCCCCGTAATCGGAATGAGTACACTCTAAACCCTTTAACGAGGATCAATTGGAGGGCAAGTCTGGTGCCAGCAGCCGCGGTAATTCCAGCTCCAATAGCGTATATTAAAGTTGTTGCGGTTAAAAAGCTCGTAGTCGAATCTGTGTCCCACGCCGCTGGTTCATCGTACGCGGTGTCAACTGGCGTGTCGTGGGACGTCCTGCCGGTGGGCTTAGCTCGCAAGGGCGGCCCAACTCAATCCCGCCGCGGTGCTCTTGACTGAGTGTCGAGGTGGGCCGGCACGTTTACTTTGAACAAATTAGAGTGCTTAAAGCAGGCCAAAATTTTGCCTGAATACTGTGTGCATGGAATAATGGAATAGGACCTCGGTTCTATTTTGTTGGTTTTCGGAACCCCGAGGTAATGATTAATAGGAACGGATGGGGGCATTCGTATTGCGACGTTAGAGGTGAAATTCTTGGATCGTCGCAAGACGGACAGAAGCGAAAGCATTTGCCAAAAACGCTTTCATTGATCAAGAACGAAAGTTAGAGGTTCGAAGGCGATCAGATACCGCCCTAGTTCTAACCATAAACGATGCCAGCTAGCGATCCGCCGACGTTCCTCCGATGACTCGGCGGGCAGCTTCCGGGAAACCAAAGCTTTTGGGTTCCGGGGGAAGTATGGTTGCAAAGCTGAAACTTAAAGGAATTGACGGAAGGGCACCACCAGGAGTGGAGCCTGCGGCTTAATTTGACTCAACACGGGAAACCTCACCAGGCCCGGACACCGGAAGGATTGACAGATTGAGAGCTCTTTCTTGATTCGGTGGGTGGTGGTGCATGGCCGTTCTTAGTTGGTGGAGCGATTTGTCTGGTTAATTCCGATAACGAACGAGACTCTAGCCTGCTAACTAGGCGTATTTCGACATCCCAAAGGCCCGTCGGTATTGAGTTTCGGCTCTTGCCGTTCGCGGTTTTTACTGTCGGCGTACAAATAATTCTTCTTAGAGGGACAGGCGGCTTCTAGCCGCACGAGATTGAGCAATAACAGGTCTGTGATGCCCTTAGATGTTCTGGGCCGCACGCGCGCTACACTGAAGGAATCAGCGTGTCCTCCCTGGCCGAGCGGCCCGGGTAACCCGCTGAACCTCCTTCGTGCTAGGGATTGGGGCTTGCAATTGTTCCCCATGAACGAGGAATTCCCAGTAAGCGCGAGTCATAAGCTCGCGTTGATTACGTCCCTGCCCTTTGTACACACCGCCCGTCGCTACTACCGATTGAATGATTTAGTGAGGTCTTCGGACTGAGCGCGGTGGCGTTTCGGCGTCGCCGATGCTTCGGAAAGATGACCAAACTTGATCATTTAGAGGAAGTAAAAGTCGTAACAAGGTTTCCGTAGGTGAACCTGCGGAAGGATCATTACAGAGTATTTGTTCGTTTTTAAACAAAAAATAAAAAAACGAAATCAAGTCTGTATTATTATATTATATATAATTGTGAAAGAAATTTTTCTTTTCTACAAAATAATCGAACTCTTCAAAAGAAAATTTATATATGATATAAATATATGATGTATATATATTGAAATTTTTTTTTTTTTTTTTTATAAAATTCGAACAAGTTTCGAATAATATTTAAAAAAAAAAAAGATAAATATATTTCATACGTCTATAAAATATATATCTACATATATAAATTTACAGTAAAAATAACGAAAAATTTTTATCATAGATTAGTAGAAGGAGTCGACGACGACGACGACGACGAACGACGATGACGACACAATAGTAGTAACAATATATTTTTATTATTATATATATATATATATTAACGATTGACAGAACGATCATTAACAAAATTTCTTGTTAACTAAAAACGTTCTAATATAAAGAATCGTTATTATAATAAACGAAAAATATATAGATTATTGAAACGTCGTCTGTTGTTGTTGTTGTTGTTGTTGTTGTCGTCGTGTGTGTCTGTCTTCTGTATTTTTATGGAGAAATTTTATTTCGTTTTTTTATTATTACATAAGTTTTTTATCGATCGAAGGTAATACAAAAAAATTTCGACAATATTATATGTGATGATGATTATGTGAGATGATAAGACATTTTCTTCATCCGGGTACCTAAACGAAACTTTTAAGCACGTGTCGATTCTTTCGATATGTATAAAAATTCGTTTTAGAAATAATATTTCACGTATTATTTCGAAGGTGTTCGAAGATTTACGCCCGACCGTGTCGAAATTTGTATAAAACTTTCAAGATTAAAAAACTTGTAATAATTAAGAGGAATATATCGTGCGAGATATCTGTCTATGCGCGCCTCGTTTGTAATAAAACATGTGCAGCGGTTAAAATTTATCGGATATTTTTAAGTACGATATTATAATTTCTCTAAAATTTATATATAATTACCATTTAATAAATAATATATATATATATATATATATATATATATATATAATATGTCGTTAGATAATTCTATACGCGTATAAAATATTATAATATTATTATTAATTTAATAATCAAATATTAAAAATACGACGAATAGAATATGAGAAAACGACATAATAAAATGATTACCCTGAACGGTGAATCACTTGGCTCGTGGGTCGATGAAGAACGCAGCTAATTGCGCGTCAACTTGTGAACTGCAGGACACATGAACATCGACATTTCGAACGCACATTGCGGTCCTCGGATACTCGTTCCCGGACCACTCCTGACTGAGGGTCGTATCAATTTAAAAGACTGCTTAGAATTTAAAATTTTTCAATTTATTATAGAAAAATAAATGACTAAGCGTGTTGGATGTGTGAGACACAATAACGCACACTAAAAGAAAACACACGCACATACTATAAACTTGTGCGTATTTTTTTTTTGTGCGGCATCCTAAAATGCGAAAAGCAGCGTAAATTTTTTATAGAAAAAATTTGCGCAATTTTTGAACACAACGACGCTATTACTACCATAAATTGATCGTGTGTATTTTTATATGAAATACATAAAATTTGTTTGGTAGAGTTATATTTACGTATATATAGTCGATAAATAAGTGTATATATTATATATATTTAAAATGATAACGCGGTCGTCGTGTCCGAGAGAAATAATAAAGTTTCGAAGACTGGACGTCTGACCAGTGTTTTTTTTTATATCATTTATACTGTATCGACAAAATATATGAATTTATATATATATATATATATATATATATATATATATATAGTATAACTTGCTCTGCCGCCTCTATAAATAAAAACAAATAATGTTATATTTCGTATAATGTGATTAAACACACGTTTTTTTTTTTTGTGATATTTTAGCGAATTGTATTTAAATATTATAGATATATTATAATATATCGACCTCAGAGCAGGTGAGATTACCCGCTGAATTTAAGCATATTACTAAGCGGAGGAAAAGAAACTAACTAGGATTCCCTTAGTAGCTGCGAGCGAACAGGGAAAAGCCCAGCACCGAATCCCGTGTGGTCGATATCGGCCACCGGGAAATGTGGTGTTAGGGAGGATCCGTTTATCACGAGATCGTGCGGCGCGTCCAAGTCCTTCTTGAACGGGGCCACAGCCCATAGAGGGTGCCAGGCCCGTAGCGACCGTTGCCGATTGCGTGAGGATCTCTCCTGAGAGTCGGGTTGCTTGAGAGTGCAGCCCTAAGTGGGTGGTAAACTCCATCTAAGGCTAAATATGACCACGAGACCGATAGCGAACAAGTACCGTGAGGGAAAGTTGAAAAGCACTTTGAAGAGAGAGTTCAAGAGTACGTGAAACCGTTCAGGGGTAAACCTGAGAAACCCGAAAGGTCGAAAGAGGAAATTCATTCGCGTTTCGATAATTGAAGTTGAACGTTTGTATGACGGATATTGTTGTTGTTTCGGCAACACAATAAATCGCGTTTTACGTTTTTCTAATCGATATCGAACGCGTGCACTTTTCCTCTAGTAGGACGTCGTGATCCGTTGGGTGTCTGTTTAAGACTCGAGGTGGAGACCACTTGATTTTTTCATGCGGACCCTCGATATTCCGACAGACTCGCTCGACGGTACAAATATGGCGCGGGGCCGCTAAATTATAATTAGCGTTCGGCCCGTAGCAAGAGCGTTTCGTGTTTGACGGTAATCGGACATAATGCCGATTCTGTCCCGGAACGACTGTTGGTTACGGTGTTCTCGAACAGACCTCGTTTCGAAACGCCGATCAACGACGCTATCGATTTGGGTAATTTCAGGACCCGTCTTGAAACACGGACCAAGGAGTCTAGCATGTGCGCGAGTCATTGGGAAATAACTAAACCTAAAGGCGTAATGAAAGTAAAGGTTTACCTCGCGTAGACCAAGGGAGGATAAGCGATTTGCTTTTTTAATAAATTGGATCGCTTCGCACTCCCGGGGCGTCTCGTTCTCATTACGAGAAGAGGCGCACCAAGAG